>NC_066582.1:305625-611250 GCF_024323335.1 Lathyrus oleraceus | reverse complement strand
ACCCTTTAATATGATCGGTAAAAAATTTAACATCTTACCAAAATGTTGGTATTCCCTGATTCATATTCAAATTCAAGTTTTTCATCATCACTTTGTGCATAAATTGATTGCAACGTAAATCGTGTCACTGGGATTCCATTTGGTCGCTGGTGTTCATCCATCACAATCTGCCAAATATTGTTTTTGACAACCAAATAAGTATTCCAAGTGGGAGCAAAAAGACACTATTGTACAATCAGTTGTCAGCTATTCCAGTTTGGAAAGAACTTAACTAGAAAATGCTCAAGAGAAAATTTCTCAGAAAATGACAAACCCGATATACAAATCCATTTGGTTATACATATCTAATTACACATAAAAGTTTGGTGTGAATTTTATTTCTCTAACTTCTAGCAGTAGAGTTTCCAAACTCAACAATGACCTATGTGTTATAAAAACCACCTTCCAACAGAAGCATGCTTCAATATTATTTGAAAAGGTAGTCAGCGAATTAAACCCAGCATAGTGGTTTTACCCATTCCAAATTACATCATTACCAGGATGCTATAGTATTTTCAAAGCAAAGTGTGTGGTCTTCCAAAAATGAAATAGAACACTATTAGGTGCATAACACTTCCAACTTATACTGAAAGATAGTAATAAAAAGATTGCGGTAAAAAAACATCCGAAAATGCCAACCTTGTAACCAAAAATCTCACAGCATGCCCTCCGGAAAACTGAAATTCTGTCTGCAAACACTGTCTTGTATCTGTTTATGTTTCAGCATCTCTGTTAGTCAAATCATCTTGATAACAACAAACACATAATATACCAAAAGTAGCAACTTATATACTCACCGCTCTTCTCG
The DNA here is from genome assembly GCF_024323335.1 of Lathyrus oleraceus. NCBI lineage: Eukaryota > Viridiplantae > Streptophyta > Magnoliopsida > Fabales > Fabaceae > Lathyrus > Lathyrus oleraceus. Next base: position 610,403 of record NC_066582.1, on the reverse strand, counting down.
TTTCTCTAGTGTTGCAATTTGTTCTTTCAGTTTTAATATCTTATCTGATATGTAGCTATCTACCAGCTTTCCAGTTTCTCCTAAACAGTTTCAAGTGATCCGGAAACAAGTACATTTTAGAACATTATCATTCAGTAGATAATAAGACAAAACAGGAAGCCGTGACCGCCCTCGAGGCTTATCATAGCTTTAATATAAATCAAGCAATCCAAATATGATCCGCTGATACTAAACAAAAGATTCACTCATAGGCTCATAGATTTAGGCTCAATCCTTTGGATAGCATATTATTTCTCTAAACCCAGGGCTCAGCAAGCCCGGGTAGGACACTAAACTTTATATATAGATTACAACCAGTGAAATTCATTTGGTCTTATTACCATTATAAAGTTGCTGGTTTAAAACTAAGCTGGTTGTTCAAACCGATCTCTCAAACCATAGTAATCAGTAAGCCAGAAGTTTGATGTCCTATTTTTAGAGAAAATGCTTCCTATGACATTTTGTTATGAACCCTCGTGTAACCAATTCTGTAGCCTAAATGCAGAAGAATCCTTAGTAAGGACTCCTTACGACTTATAGTGAATGTGAGAAGCAGACTCGTCCAACAGACCTTGACAGAACACCTCCAAGACTAACACAGATTTTTCTTTCCTATTTTTAAGAAAATGCTTCCTATGACATTTTGTTATGAACCTTCGTGTAACCTATTCTATAGCCTAAATGCAGAAGAATCCTTAGGAAAGACTCCTTACTACCTATAGTGAATGTGAGAAGCAGACTCGTCCAACAGGCCTTGACAGAACACCTCCAAGACTAACACAGATTTTTCTAAATTGTGAAAATAATTTTGTTTATTTCCGTCAATCCAGGTCTTCCTTTTTAAAAGGCTATAGATAAGAAAGAGATCTTAATTGATAAAAATCAAAATTGCTACTGATAAGGATTCTCTTCCATTCAGCACTTATACTAATACTACAAATTTTCAAAAGCTTCAGACTACTCTTTTTTTGCCAACTAATGATGCTTCTATTATAGACTCTTTCTGAATCATAGCATTTAGACCCTAAAATCAACTTTAACAACAAGGTTTCTTACCTGATTGACTCTTCAATTCTTCGACAGCTTTTAATTTCTCTTTTGTTTTCTGCAGTTCATTTTGCAGAGCTTCTATGGTTTGTTTGGCTTCGTTATCTACAGTAAGTGTATTTACCATCCGCAGAACTTTCGTACTAGCGGAAGAAAAATCTCCATGACCCAACTGTACAAGGGAAAACAATGTGTCAACAATCAAACTGAAATGAAAACCAAAAACTGGGCAGCTTGGGTGAACGGACAGAAAATACAGACATTAGAAATATAGGCAACTTAATATTTACATCATTATTTATTAATGTATCATGGAAAACCGTAGGGGGAATCCTAGAAACACATTTTTTGTCGTTGTTAGTCCTTAAAAAGTAACATTTATAGAAAGTGGTCAATTTATGAGGCAACTAAACTGAGTTTTTTTAAAAGTGAACCAAACGTAAATAATGCGATAAAAAGGTGTCTCAATATCATTTCTCAAACTACTTCAATGCTCGTAATGAAGACGCACATACGAAGAAATAGAAGGGACTTTAGTTTGTGAAATGAGATGCACTAAAAACAAAGAGCAGCATAATATCCTTAAGTTTTTGCAAAAATTTACCCATCACCCACCTTTGCCTCTAATAATGATATCTCTGAGCGGAGCCGATCACTCTCCCTCTCTAGTGACTTTATTCTTCTTGCTTCATTGTGCAATTTATCATTGAGTATCTTTATTTCCTCATGTTGGCGATTATTAACCACTCTCAGCTCATTTAAGGTGCTTTCTAGCTCTTTAATATACTCATCTTTCTTCGTAAGAGATGATTCAAGTTCCTAAATGGATCAACCAAAAAACAAGAGAGAAACATTTAGAAATCACATGATAAGTTAAATGTGACAAACAGATGGAAATACAACCTGAATGGGATTAGCACTACTTGATTCATCTCCAGCTTCACCATTCTTCAATTTGGCAAGAATTCGTAACTTGTTTCTTTCCTCTGTAACAACTGCAAGCTGCAAGACAATAAACATGTGATTTAAAGCACATACTGAAATTAACAGCAAACAAATGACTACATATTTCAGAAAATAACTACTACACAATCACTACTATCACAGTCATGCAGCAACAGTTTAACATTATTTCAAATAGATTTCCCAAAATTTTAGGCCATTACTGTCCCAATAACAAGCAGCTTCAGAAAAATACACCAGAAGCATGACAACATAACCAAAGTGATACTTTCACTTGCACAAAATAATCTGAGATTTTGAGAAACTGGAAAGAAGTTTAAATGAAGTAAAAAAACTTTCAATTAAATCAAAGTGATATTTTCACACTTATGTGTCGAGTACGGCTGTCTTGTACAATCGTTAACAGGGAAACCCTTTTTTAGATTGCTAAAACAACAAGCATATATAATATAATAATTAGGAAATAGGAGATTCTGATGCTCATCAAGACAAGTTTACACATTTAAGTTTTATACAAAAGTAACTGATATCTAAGTGCTTCATTTTCATAAGCAAAGTTTGTTTACAAATCTCCAAAAACTGTGTTTGCATCACTTGAGATGGGAAAATTGTTTAGGAATAACCTTGGCAAAAATCAATTATATTACAAGGTTTACAAATGCTAAAATAGTAATATTAGAAAATTACTAATAAGAGTCCCATCTCATTATGTAGGAGATACTAAATCAGAATAGATATATAGCTCTTGAATAGATTATAGTATCCCTAAATAGAAGATACTTTCCGCAACATCAAGTGCTCTGATAGAACGAATAAGTCTTTGTAAACAATCAATTTATGCTGCCTGTACTTAAAGAAGAAGCTAAGAGACCAAGGCTGAAGGAAACCTCATATTAGTGTATCACTCAACATGTTTGCTTTAGTAATTCATATATTTGCGGGTGTGAGTTGCAATGAAAATATTCATGCATCTTGTCACATTCTGAGTTGACAAAGACCAATAGAGAAGACATTTCAAATGTCACAAGGTCTTTCCTTGGAATTACGTGCCGATGCAAGCCCTGTAGCCCCAACACCTCCTAACAAAGGTGTGTCCAGTCTCCAACACGTGTTAGTTTCTGACACCAACACATGTGATTACGCTCATTTTGTTCTTTTTTTTTAATTACTACTAGTGCTGATTTGTCAGTGTTGTGTCGGTGCTAGTGCTTCATAGGACGTAAGTCCACTCTAGACGTGAAATTTAAGCTATCTCCTCCTCCTAGCATCTAAACCCTTTTCGTGATATATCTTAAATTCAGCAACTCTCAAACTCCTTCCTGCCTTAAGCCTAACTATATTCCTTATGACTTCTACTTTCTTTGGAGGCTCCAGATCACTGAACACCATTAACTTGTAGCAGGAGGCTTGTCCATTAATTAATACCAATATGTCTTTATGAGTATCGCTTCACCAGTCCTCTAAATGCAAGTCGTACACTAGCCTTGGTATCTAGTATAACAGATAATAAATCCAAGATTTCAAAATGGCAATGGAATAATGCATAATATAATTATAAACCAGTGTTCAGTTATTATTATTGCACAACTAACTTCTAAACAAACACTTACCGTTAATTCAATCTGTTTAATCTCTGATTTTAATACTTCCGCTTTCTCTTTGGCCAACACAGCCTCAGTTTCGGCATTTTGTTTACCAATCTCAGCAGCATCCAAAGCCACCTCCAGTTGTTTTAAGCGACTAGTGCCTTCACCCTCCTTCTGTGTGCTATAAAGTGCCTCTCTGCATATATAGAAGATATCAAGATTTAAGAACATGTGCCTACTACTGACCATGTAAAGCAGCATCGCTATCTCTGTTCTTGCTACACTAAAAAACCCAACAGAAAACCGATCTCAATATGATAGGACCGTAGGCCATAGAGACATATAACAACAGAAATGGATGATATCATGCACATGAACGGATGCAAAATGCAAAAGTTAGTTTTTCTCTATTGACATGTTTAAGTAGTGTCGTTTCTAAACCCATAAAAGGAAAAAAGCAGTGTCACATCACAGGGAACATTGGCGAGCAAAAAATATAACTACGAGACCAGTAGGACATTTTCTCAAATATATGAACTCATGGTGCTCATAAACAAAATGGTCAGCCGAAAAAGAATATTCCAGAGTTATTAATCCAGACAGTGCCTTCAACCACACAAAGATATTAAAATAGCAAAGCAAACAGAACTTCAACAAGCTACTCACGTACTTCTGTAAAGCTGCAAATTTAGCAGGCATGTCCTCAAAACATGAGATGCCAGGTATGTCTTTAATCATTGATCTCCACGATGATATTTGATCCTCTAACTTCTTCATATTTGATTGGACATCCTGTAATTTAGATAACTCTGATTGTGCCCTTTCACAGCGGCTCTTTTCCTCCAGCAGTTTCTCCTTTAAAAGCTCAATGCCCTCATGATTTGATCTTAGTTTTTTTGCTTCCCTTACTTCAGATTCCTAAAATTTCAAAGTTAATTGGATACATTCCTCAGATTACCACAGGTACGTACAAGTTTATGGTGAGAATACAAACAGTAATTTCCAAGTGCACAGGAGATATGAGAAATGAACCAATACGGTATTTACGATTCGATGTTAAAAAGAAGGCCATGGGGAATGAGACTAAAATAAAAAAGAGACAATAAAATGTGAAGAAAAGCAGTCGTAATTTTTGGCACCAATCCATACAAATCCCAATAGATTTAAGAAAGTAAAAAGACATAATTCAGGCAAGCCTGCCCAGCCCTCTTCTTATACATCTGGATCATTCAATAAAAAATGCTATTCGTCTCTATTCATGATCATGCCACGCGAGTTACATCTGAAATTGGTCTACACATCAAATCACCAATGTATGCAACCCATAGTCATTCCCGGATAGCGGCTACCCTAAAAGTGGGATAGCTTATAGCGGGATGACCGCTCTATTTGATCATTTTTTGGAAAAATTACATATAACTATTATAAACATAACGTAAATTTAAACAAATAACTCAATTCATAAAATATTCATAAATCAAATCACACATGAATCTTGAAGTGCATAAACGACTATGAAGGAAGGTTAAGGTTGAGTCTCAACTCAAATTTGATTGAAAACCCCAAAATTACCGTTAAAACATTGTATATTTAAGGGGTAATTTCGGTTTTTTAGAGGGGAAAATGATAGCGGGCCAGAAACCATTCCAAGCCGGGAACTGCTTTGCTCCGCTATCCCTCTATTTACTCTATAGTGGCCGCTATAGTGTTATGCACTACTAAGGCTCTTCCCATAGCGGTCGACCTCTGCTCCGCTCTACTATAGCGGGATAGTGCCGCTATTGACTACTCTGATGCAACCTCACACAACAACAACCAAAATAGAAATTGGCACTGAGACTCAAAATTAAAGACAGAGACTCACATAGTGTTGAAGCTCCTGTTGCAATTGCTTAACCAAAACATTACTCTCTGTAGAAGAACCTTCTTGAGATGAAAAAGTTGCTAGTTTCTTTTCAACTTCAATCTTCTGGTGCAAACACTAGGAATCATGGTGTAAAGCAAACATAAGTTCATAAAACCACTGGAAAAGGGAATATGACAGTGACATGAAGCAAGTACACTATAAATAAAATCAACCAGGAAACTCTCCAGACGATAACATGCTTAACACCAAATCAAATTTAACATTGCAGAGTAAACATATCTTTGTTTGAAGCTCAGTTTTAATTAAAACCAAATAAGCAATTAATTAGATATGCAAACCTCATTGAATTGGTCCTTAAGATGGTCTAGTTGTTCTTTTAGTAGCTTTGCTTCTCTCTCTGCATTATTAGCTCTGCATTCCATTTTTTCAAGCTACAGCCAAAAAATTAAATAACTTAAAGATTGACTGATGGATGTAAATGACCATTAGTCAGAACAATGAACAACAAATATGGCAACTTACATTTGCATTTATTCTAGAAATAGAAAACTTTGAGTCACTTTCCAGTTGTGAATGATCATCCTGAACTCTCTTTTTATCTCTCTCTATGCTCTCTGAAAGACGCCCCAATCTCCCTTCTAAAGACGTTGCTTTCTCTTCAGCTGAAGCAGCATCAGATTCGACTTTCATGCGAAGGTTTGTCTCATTTTGGAGCTTAACCTAAATTTCAAACACAAGAATAAAACAAGCTTCAACAATATAATTCAACGAAGATAATAGCATGTTACTAACATGACACAAGCAGTAAGATCGAGAAGTCTAAAAAATTGCATCAGTTCAAAATTAGCAGCACCTGGAGTTCACTGTTCAACTGTATATGTTTTCTCAATCGTTCTTGAGAATCAGTAACCTCTTTCAAAAGTTGATCCTGTAGTGCCTTTTCACGCCCTTTTGCGGCAGCGAGTTCTTGTTCAGTGTATAAGAATTGATCCACAAATTTCTTCCTCTCAGTGTCTGTGAAATTTGACAGTCAAAACAAGCTGTGAATGAAAAGTAATTGGAGAAAGAAGCATATACCTACCAACTTTTTGGAAATTATCATTGAGTGACTCCAATTGAGATTGATAATCACGAACTTGATTTTCAGCTTTACTTAAGGCATCAAGAAAATCCGATTTCACCTGTGCAATAAGGAATTAGGAGCTTGAAATATTGACTATTAAATTAGACTTAGAGTATTAACATTGATGCAGAAGGAGGAAGGAAAAGAAACCATTTGGCGACACTGATAGGTGCAGAGCATGTGCTCGGAAACGGAAGGTTCCTGAGATGACTCCGGTGGATCCTCGTAGATGACGAGCTGGCGGTCAACTTCGGCGGCGTCGGCATCTGCATCTGCATCAGCGTTGGCACGTGGCCTCTTGGGTGGAGGAGTTCTGAGTATCATTCTTCTTCGTTGAGTTTCCCACAATACAATGCGGAATTTGAAATGAAACCCTCGCACAGAAGGCGCAACTTTATTCTAGGAATTAAAACGCACAGCACAGCACTACTCCCTAATATATTTATGCAGATTCAACAGTATCAACAGTTGGTTTCGTGGTGTAGTTGGTTATCACGTCAGTCTAACACACTGAAGGTCTCCGGTTCGAGCCCGGGCGAAGCCATGTATATTTTTTGGTATTCTCCTCTTTTGAGTTTAACAACAATAATGAGTGGAGTGGAACGAATTCAATGCACCGTTAATGGTTTTAGCGTTTGTTTAAAACATCTTTAATGAGTATGTTTATTACCATGTTAAATATATTTGTTTCAAATATGCTCATTTCGATTCATTCATGCTTATATGTTTTCTTCTTGTTTTTCACATCTGCTTTTAACGAATGTCGTGCTAATTTTTAGGTTAGTGTCCAATGATGTTTTCCTAAAATAAAGTTTTAAGGTTATAACAATTTTAGGGTTAATAAACAAGCATTTAAAATGATGAAAAGGCAAATGTTCAAACCAGTTTTGAGGTTTACATTTTGTCATTAGATTTAGTTTGGTCATAACAATGTTGAAAAAGGATTCATAACAGTTTTAAGATTTACCTTTTTCCCTCTTAAAAAGATCTGTTTGAAAAAAATTATTTTAGTTATTCCTTTAACTTAAAAAAAATCATATTATAAATTTTATATTTACTGTTGTGCAATATGAACACGCCTGTCATGGTCGAGTTGGAGGAAGAAACTATCCTATCTGAAGTTATTGATTTTTTGTTCTCTTCATTATTCAATACTTTTGTCACCGTCATACATTTACTATTCGTTATGATTATTTTTTGTCAGATTTCCAAATATATGTCCGTGACATCATATGTCTTTTGAAATGGGCTTGTGGCAAAATTGTATGTTCTGAGATAAACTGGGACGCAGAGAAGCTCGTAACGTGAAAAATTCTTTTAGTAAAGTGTTAGCATACGTCAACTACGAAGAAAAGCTATTGTCTATGGGAGTTAACCGAGGGACGGGAAACAACGGGCCCGATCGACCACTTGAGAAAAATGTCGGTCGACATAAAGAATAGGGATACCTCAATTCAGGTTTGATGTTTATACCCCTCTTAACACTTCACGAAAGAAAATTTGGAAAGAATGTGTGAACAATAAGTTCAAGGAAACCATAATAAAAAATTTGTATCCAGTTAAGTGTCTTCCCAAAAAGATAAATTCAAGTATTGTCGTTTCCATAAAAGTCACGACCATAATACAAACAATTGCGTTGAGCTGAAGGATGTAATTGAGGGACTAATTAAGAAGGGGCGGTTAGCCGAGTATATTAGGGATAACAAGAGAGGTCGAGAAGACTCCTTGGAGAAGAAACAATCCCGCAAGAAAACTGTCGAAGTCGTTGTTGGGGGTAATAACAAGGATACAAGTAGTGAAGAATAAGAGGGACGCGAGGGAAAATTGAAGGAAAATTGCGATCTAAAACGCATCGGAAATTAAAAAAATTCTTCTTTAGTGATCCTTACGGATGGGCATGATCTGTGATAGAAATCGTTACCTCTTGTGACGATTGGAACCTTTGATGCAGATCTAAGGAGTGATCACGAGCATTGAATGATGACAACGCCTCTGCTCAGTCCACAAGAACAGATTCTTTCAGTCTCAGTGCTACCTGCTACAATGAAGGTTTTGATTGAGAGAGAGAGAGAGAGAGAAACAAAATTTCATCTAATGAAATGCTTCTGCACAAGAGTTTTATTTATAGAACCACTTGTGTGGGGTGCAAGCTAAAATGCCCACTTTAAGTGTATGTGGTCCACATCTTATGATATACCAAAAATTACTTAAGCAGATGGTACCATACCATATTTCGTATTCTACTTAAGTGCGTCGTACCTTACGATGTTCTACAATTCACTTAAGTGCATTGTACCTTACGGTGTTTCTTATTTACTCTATCTCTCGTCAATCCATTCTTTTGTGTGTGACCCTGTAGGTTTTCACGACATTGACAATATTATTTAATCACGTATTTAACATAATAAACAGTGAGCGGTATCTAGCAACACATCACTGCTAGCCAAAACACGAAAATGTCATGTGATATGACAAATCCCTTTTTGTGATAATACTTGTGTGTATAATTATCCTTTTTACCCTTATGTCTATATTGAACACAAGGCATAAACCGTGTCATCATTGTCCAGCTCAATATTGGACCCTTAGACATTTATCCTGTTACGCGGGATGGGTAAATTCCATCTAGTTCACTCATGTCCCTCAGCATGCTTTGTGAAGTATCCATCAATTGTCTTTATGGTCATCCAGTTACGGACAATGTTTAATCAGCAATAAAGCACTCAACTCTACATCTAGGGTCCATAATGGTTTCAGGTCGAAGGATGATATACATCATTATCACCATGAGAATAACTTATGATACTTTGCATAACATTCTATGTAGTATTCTCATAGCGGGTCAATCCAGTATAAATATTACTCATAATATGCATACATATGTTTAAGACTTGATAACTCCTTATCCATGATCCATGAGGTGTGATCATCAGTTTATATACATAATAGTCTTAATGTTTTAATATTATCCCATTTCACAAGAAAGTTCGACTATAGATACTTGTTGAAATGTATATTTCGTGTCGGGTTTTTGTTATCGTATCCACAGGGATTGTAAGATATCACCGCCGTTCGATGGTTGTATTAATCGTAGCTCAATGTAATAATAGGGTTTTGGTTTAAATCAAGTTATCTTGCATAAAAAGTAATAAATTGCGGTAAAAGTTATGGTTTGATTAAATGAGAAATATTGTCAAAGTTAGGTTTAGGTTTCAATGATCACTTTGCATGTATTTGCTCGGTCAACAATCTTATAAACTCCTTTAGATGATAAATAATTTCACAAAGTCCTCTCAATATGTTTCTCTCGAACACACATTGTGAGTTTTGCCATTTTGATCCATTGTTTCTCTCGAACACAATCTATCAAAATGACAACTTTTTGGTTCAACCTTATGGTGAACAAAATCATTCATTACTATCTCTAGCTAACAAACAAGTTTGGATGAAAACCTAGGTCAAGAGTCGGTAAACATCTCTCGATCATAAACCAACACAAAGAGTTTTTAAATAGAAACAAAGTTTTCATCATATATTTACCATTAAAGAGTTTACATATGAGGATCCTTACATTTACACACAAAGCTAGTAATCACCTACATCTAACCTTGACAAATGGATGACTTAGCTACTCATTTTCATGGTAGCTTGGTCGGCAAGTAAGGAAAGAAGGTTGATCAACATCCAAGTCGGATAATCGAAGTTGGATGGGAATCCACCTTCTTTTTGTGGAAGATGGTTGCTAGATGAAAAGAAATGAAAATTAGGGCATAAAAGATCCCCTAGAACAATGTTGTAAAATATCTCTTCAAAGTACAAAAGTGGAAAAAGTTGGTAAAAATGAGGTATGGTGCTCAAAAGTGGCACCTGCTACTTATAGACCACTGCTGGGCTGTCATGTTCGCTAGGCGAGCAGAATGGCTCGCCTAGCGAGGGTCTAAAATGGGCACATAAGGCCCCTGCGCCCAGAGAAAACAGGGCCTGCTGAACTGTCATGTTCGCCTAGCGAACATACCTTCGCCTAGCGAAGGACACGCTTCAACCTTCGCCCCAGCGAGGTTGAGAGGTTTTGCTACTGGAATGCTCGCTGGGGACTCGCTAGAGCTTCGCCTAGCGAGTGAGTGCTGGCTGCGTTTTTCACCAAAACAGAACGAACTCGCTACCACCTTCGCCTTCAGCTCGCCTAGCGAATTAATTTGACAATTTACTGGAGCTTTTCGCCTGGAACTCGCCTAGCGAACCAATGCTTCGCCACAGCCTCGCCTAGCGAGCAGGCTGATGAAATGCTTGTATTCTTTGGTTCCTTTGCCAATTTTCTTGTGTCTTCATTTTCAATTAGTTCATGTCTTTCCTGCACAATAACACACAAATCAAAGGCACCAAGCTTGTTTATCAATGTAATGCATTCCATGTAAAACAAATGTGGTTTTGACAATTTTAGCAAGGAAAAAGAGTGAAAGATGCCCACATATGATAGCTCAAATAAGCACTTTTGGGCATCTAACAACTCTCCCCAACTAGATTCTTGCTTGTCCTCAAGCAAAGTATGCCTCTTGAAGGACAAGAGGATTTGCTTTAAGAAACTGGTTTCTCCGAAGTTGGATAAACGGCTCAAACACAAGCGAAATCAGCAAATACAAGTTCCCAACGGTTCGAATAAAATAATACATAAGAACTAAAACTTAAATAGCAATGCAAAATATTTGTCTATCTACAACAATACTATTCTGAATGAATCATCCTATCTCTCCTCTTCGAATAAGGAATGAAGATTTTGCGCGTTTGCAACCGCGGGACTAATCTCACTCTCTAACAAATAATGAAGAAATCAAATAGATTCATACAATGTCTAACAATTAAAAATGGTATTGTGGAAGCATAAAGATCACTAAGGGCTTTTCGGTTGAAGCTTGGTTAGGTTGACAAACAAGGGTCATTTCTAAGGCCATTGAAACGAAAGTGCCGATGCAAAAGAGACATTCACAGTATTATTCACACTACTCGACTTTGTTTCATTTGTTTCTTATTTGAAACCTTCACAACACATATTCCACAACTCAATTTTTATTTTTCACTATTTTTCTTTCAAGCAAGCATTCATTTTCATTTTTTTTTTATTTTTGTTCTTTTCTTTCACATCAAATATACAAAACAGATGTTTCTTTTCTATATTTTCTATACATATATTTTTCTATGCTTGCTCGGTTTTTCTTTTCTTTTTCAAGAGTTGTGGTACTTACCAATTCTTTTTCGTTCTCCCCAACTTATTTCTTCCACACCCTAAGTGAATGCTCTTAACTTTTTACGGCAAAAGAACAATAATCAAGATTTTCCGGGTTGTAAAAAAAAGATTTTTGAGATCTCGCTTTATTTCAAGCCGAGATTCAACTGTTTAGGCTCAAAGGGGTTAACAAATACTCTCTCTGCTCACAGGTAAGTTGTTTTTGGATGTAGTTGTGCTCGAAAGAAAACAAGTGCCTTGATCATTTCTAATTGCTTCCACAATTTCACAATAATAAAAGACAAAGAATGAATCACATGAATCAACAAAACTTATTAGAATCCAGCATTTAAGTGAACAATGGAGGTTTCCTCACAATTTGTGGTTTTAAGTTCTAGATGAAGCATTCATTCAATTATGTTGCAAAAAGACAATATTCAATTTACCAAAAAGAGTAAAGTTCCTAATGCATTCTAAAATTCTAGCCGAAGGTAACCATGTACCTTAGCTTCATTCACTTGTTTATTCTTATCATTGCCATCCAAGCTCGGATGCACCTTCATTGGGTACTTCTTGAGGAGCAACCAATCTAGAAGGGTTTGCCACTCAATCAACCAAAAATTTATTAAACACACAAAATTAAAAACATAACTAAATAACATTAACTGAAAATATAAATTTGTTCATGGGGGACAAAACACCCCAATAGTACAACACCATGGTCAAAATACAAAATCCGAAAATACAAATAGAAATAACATAAAAACTGAAAACACACAAAAACTTAACCCACTAAGGGCTCAGGACTCCTCCTCGCTACCGGCCTCAGAACCGGTAGCCTCATCATCAACATCATCATCATCATCAGCATCAGCGCCCACCCCCTCACTATACACTGGCGTGTCCACGGGCCAGTTGGCGTTGAGCAGAAACTGCTCCCGTGTCATCAAAGCATGAGCACCACTACCTTGCAGCTGCAAACGCTGCATCGAGTCGTGCATATCAATCATAGCTCTCTGGGATGCCGCCATCCACTCAAAACTGTAGTCACACACAGCCCGCAGGTACGGATCCACTCTAGGAGTAGAAGCACTAGGACCATCAGAAGCCCGAGTACTTCCTGAGGCTGCACTGCCACCGGTAGTCTTAGCTCTACAATATTTAGCCACATACCGATCATCGATATGTGACGGGATCCTTACCTGCCCACGAGACGGAAGTCTCACCCTTGCCTGAACGCATAAGCTCATGATCAAACACGGGAAAGCCAGGGGACAATTAACACGAGCCCCCGAAAAGAGCAAGTGTTGGTGATAAAGATGCAAATGAGAGAGTTTGAGCAGCCTAGCACAAATTCCTCAGCAGAGCCGTTCAGAAATTTTTTTGAAGGTTTGGGGCAAAATGGCCCTGCTGAGATTTAAATAGTAAACAGTACTGCAACGCTCGCTGCTGCCTCGCCTAGCGAGCAGCTAGCGAGCGTGACAGCAAGTGCATTGGCAAATGCAGCACTTGCAAGTCATCCAGCATGGGTTTAGCACAGTGTACTCAATACAACATAAAACATAAAACAGTAAATACTTACAATGTTGGGGTGCCTCCCAACTAGCGCTTGTTTAACGTCGGCTAAGCTCGACGGTGCGATGCTCACAGAGGAGCATCGAGCGGTAGAGCACAACTCTCACGATCCACATGACCGCCGAGATAAATTTTCAACCGTTGGCCATTCACTGTCCAATTGTCTTTCTTTTCTATGTCTTCAATGACAATAGCCCCATATTCCTTTACTTCTTTCACCCGAAATGGCCCGGACCATTTTGATTTCAACTTCCCGGGAAACAATTTCAACCGGGAGTTAAACAATAAGACCAATTGTCCGGGCACAAATTCTTTGTTACGGAGCTTCTTGTCATGATACTTTTTAGCCTTTTCCTTGTACAACCAACTTGAGTGGTATGCGGCATTGCGCATCTCCTCCAACTCAAGTAGTTGGACTTTCCTTTTTTCACCGGCCGACTCATTTTCAAAATTTAAAAACTTTAGGGCCCACAAGGCCTTGTGCTCCAATTCAACCGGCAAATGGCAAGTTTTACCAAATACCAATTGAAAGGGAGTTAGGCCAATTGGAGCTTTAAAGGCCGTACGGTAGGCCCATAATGCTTCGTCCAATTTTTGGGACCACTCTTTTTTTGAATTAGACACGGTTTTTTCGAGGATTCTCTTAATCTCTCGATTAGAGACCTCAGCTTGCCCGTTAGCCTGAGGGTGATACGGAGTTGTCACCCTATGCGATACACCGTAATGTTTTAAAATAGTTTCCAAAGGTGCATTACAAAAGTGTGACCCTCCGTCACTTATCAACACTCGGGGGGTTCCGAAACGGGAGAATATGTTTTTCTTCAAAAAATTTATCACCGTTTTGGCATCCGCCCGAGGTGAGGCAATCGCCTCAACCCACTTAGAGACATAATCGACAGCAACAAGCATGTACTCATTCCCATAAGAGGGTGGGAAAGGTTCTACAAAATCTATGCCCCAACAATCAAATACTTCCACTTCTTGGATATTTTGGAGAGGCATCTCATCTCTCTTACCTATCCCACCGCTTCTTTGGCAACTGTCACAACTTTGCGCATGGGTATGTGCGTTTTTGAAAATAGTTGGCCAATAAAATCCCGATTGAAGAATTTTAGTGGCCGTTCTAACCCCATTATAATGTCCGCCATAAGGCGAGTTGTGACAATGCCAAAGGATGCTCTGGGCTTCATCACCAGTTACGCATCTCCTTAACAGGTTATCGCTACCCAACTTAAACAAGTATGGGTCATCCCAAACATAATACTTCGCATCCGAAAGGAACTTCCTCTTTTGGTTCGAAGTTAGGTCGGCAGGCACAAAACCACTAGCCTTGTGGTTTGCAAAGTCTGCAAACCACGGCCTAACTTGAACCTTAAACAATTTTTCATCAGGAAATTCTTCCCGGATCTCTTTTTCAGATGCGGTAACCTCCACGTTCACTAATCGGGATAAATGATCCGCTACCAAGTTTTCCGACCCCTTCTTGTCTTTGATTTCCACATCGAATTCTTGTAACAAGAGGATCCAACGGATGAGCCTTTGCTTCGAATCCGGTTTGGTTAGCAGATATTTAATCGCCGCGTGGTCGGTATACACAACGACTTTAGACCCTATAAGATAAGACCTAAACTTTTCTAGCGCATACACTATTGCAAGTAGTTCTTTTTCCGTTGTGGCATAATTTATTTGAGCCTCGTTCAGAACCTTACTCGCATAATGTATCGCATGGAAAGTTTTGTCTTTTCTTTGGCCAAGTACCGCTCCAACAACATAGTCACTCGCGTCACACATTAGTTCAAAATTTTTATTCCAATCGGGAGCGACTATTATTGGAGCGGTAACCAATTTTTCTTTTAAAACCTTAAAAGCTTGCAAACAATCTTCGGTGAAGAGAAATACCTGGTCCTTGGCGAGTAAATTGCTCAAAGGCTTAGCCACCTTTGAGAAGTCCTTGATAAAGCGCCGGTAGAACCCCGCGTGCCCCAAAAAGCTACGGATGCCCTTCACATTCACCGGAGGGGGTAATTTTTCAATTACTTCAACCTTAGCTCTATCCACTTCAAGCCCCCTTCTAGAGACTTTGTGGCCTAGCACGATCCCCTCGGTCACCATGAAGTGACACTTTTCCCAATTCAGCACCAAATTGGTCTTCACACACCTTTCCAACACCGTCTTCAAATTTGCCAAGCATAGACTAAACGTCCCACCAAATACCGAGAAGTCATCCATGAAGACTTCCATTGTTTTCTCTATCAGATCGGCAAAAATGGCTTGGACACATCGTTGGAAGGTCGCCGGTGCATTGCACAGCCCAAAGGGCATTTTTCTGTATGCGAACACTCCAAACGGACACGTGAAAGCCGTCTTCTCATGATCAACCGGGTCAACCGCAATTTGGTTGTACCCGGAGTAGCCGTCCAAAAAACAATAGTATTGTTGGCCCGATAGTCTTTCGAGCATTTGATCCATAAATGGGAGTGGAAAATGGTCCTTTCGAGTCGCGGTATTCAACCGCCGATAATCAATACACATTCTCCATCCCGTGGCAACTTTAGTCGGGATCAATTCGTCTTTGTCATTTCGGATTACGGTGATTCCACTCTTCTTCGGAACAACGTGCACAGGACTAACCCACGGACTATCCGAGATCGGGTAAATCATCCCCGCATCCAACAGCTTCACAACTTCCTTTCGAACAACCTCTTTCATGGTAGGATTTAAGCGGCGTTGTGGTTGAGCTACCGGCTTGAAATCCTCCTCCATCAAAATCTTGTGCATACAATAGGATGGACTAATTCCTTTTAGATCGGAAAGAGTCCAACCCATAGCTTCTTGATTGGTTTTTAGCACAATGATTAGACGGGCTTCTTCTTCTTTTGTCAAAAGGTTGCTTATGATGACCGGCTTTGCCTCGGTCTCATCTAGAAACACATATTTCAAAGTCGAAGGTAACTCTTTTAATTCAATTGGCGCTTTCTCGTCAATTACCTCCTTCTTCAAATTTTCTTCCTATACTTCCCACGGTTGTAGGTCTTCCAAACTATCAAGTTCCTTTAAGCATTCCTCAAGAGCTAGCTCCTCTTCAACAGTGAAAACCTCCAATGAGTCGTCAAGAGCTAACTCCATAGGAGATATCTCATGAATATGCTTTGAAACCTCCATAATAGCGTCTTCGATCACATCGATGCGAAAGCTATCATTTCTATCCTTGGAATGCTTCATCGCCTCAAATAGATCAAATGTGACTTCCTCATTTTGAACTCGCACCTTCATTAAACCGTCATCAACATCTATCATCATTCTTGCGGTCTTCATGAATGGTCGGCCCAAGATGAGCGGAGCATCATCATCTTCCTCCATATCAATTACAATAAAATCCACCGGGAAAAAGAATTTGTCGACCTTCACCAAAACATCTTGGGCTACGCCATGAGGATGGGTCGTCGACTTATCCGCCAATTGCAACGTCATTCGGATGGACTTAATCTCGATGTTGCCAAGCCTCTTGATAATTGACAAAGGTATAAGATTAATGCTCGACCCCAAGTCAATAAGTCCCTTCCCGACATAAACGTCACCAATTTTAACCGGCAATGTAACTCTTCCCGGATCAACCTCTTTCTTAGGAAGCGTCCTTTGAATAATGGCACTACAGCTCGCATCAAGGACGATGGTCTCCGGTTCCGTATACCTCCGCTTTTTGGTTAGTATGTCCTTCATGAATTTGGCATACTTGGGCATTTGTTCCAAGGCTTCGGCAAACGGAATGTTGATTTGCAACTGTTTAAAAATATCCATGAACCGGGCGTAATGCCGTTCATTCTCTCTTTTGGAAGGAGTATGAGGATAAGGAAGGTTTTGGATAGGAGTAGCGCTCACTACCTCCTTTCCCTTTGCAATTCTAGCACTCTTCCATCTAGGCTTTTTCACTACCTCCCTTATTACCTCATCACTTTTATTTTCCTCAATCTCCACACCTTTTTCTTTTTCAACTTCACCATTATTTTTATTCTTTTCAACTACTTCCTCATCACGCCACTCTCCTACTTCACCATCAACATTTTCCTCCACTATTTCCTCCTCAATTTCTTTCTCTTTCTCTCTTTGTTCACTCTCAAATCTTTTTTCATTCTCACTACCCAACTCCCTCCCACTTCTCGTCATAATCGCCTTACAATGCTCCTTAGGATTTGTTTGCGTATTAGCCGAAAAAGAAGGACCGGTTTGTTGTTCAGCGAGTTGCTTGGCAAGTTGCCCAACTTGAGTCTCGAGATTCTTTATAGCCGCGTCATTGCTCTTTTGATTGGCCATTGACATTTGCATGAATTGCGTCAATGTCTCTTCCAATTTAGAATTGACGACCGGCGGTTGTTGAGTTTGATACGGATTTTAGGGAGGGTTTTGACGGCTAGAAGAACCACCCCCATAACCTTGGTTATGATAATAGTTGCTTCTAGGTTGGAACCCTTGGTTCCCTTGGTATTGTTGTTGTTGTTGTTGTTGTTGAGGGTGCGGTTGATAAGGTTGTTGTTGTTGTCTCGGTTGATAGTCCCGTTGATTGGCCATGTAGTTTACTTTGTCAAAACCGGGAGGTGGACAAAATCCGGTGTCATGTTCACCTTTACAAAGTTCACAACAAGCTATTTGTTTAGCTTTTGACGGTTCTCTTAACTCTTTGATTTGTTGCGTTAAGAGTTCCACTTGTTGTGAGATGAGCTTGTTTTGGGCAAGGATGGCATCATTCGTCCCTAACTCAAGCACTCCCGCCTTCTTCAAAGAATTTCCACGACTTTGACTCTGAAGATCATTTAGAGCCATTCGATTGATAATGTTTGTGGCTTCTTCGGCACTTTTTGACATCAACGAGCCACCCGAGGTGGCATCCAACAACGTCTTGCAGTTTGGTTGAAGTCCATTTCTGAAGATATGGATTTGAGTCAATTCATCAAATCCATGCCCTTTACATTTCCTAAGCATGGACTTGAATCTCTCCCACGCTTCATTTAAAGATTCACTGGTTCCTTGAGAAAACACCGAGATGGCCGTCTTTGATTCCATGAATCGGTTATGGGAGAAAAATCTTTCAATGAATTTCTCTTCTAACACGTTCCAGTCTGTCATTACGGCTGGTGTTTGATCTAGGTACCAATCCTTTGCTTTACCGAGCAAAGCGTGGGGAAATAATCGTCTGAACAACGGAAGCTCCTGAGCCTGATCCACTCCGGCAGCCAATGCTATCTCATAAAATTTTGTGAGAAAAGCAAATGGGTCTTCATGGTCCATTCCGGTGAATGGACTCCCATATAATAAATTCAGAGTTCCCGTTTTCATCTCAGCTTGCCTTCCGGTGTGGTTGGCAAACTGAGCGGTGTTCCTTGGACTATTGATGCATGGAGTAGAAATAGGTGGTGGTGGTTGTGGCTCCATGTTTGGTATGAATGGTGGTGGATTTGTGGTTGAAGAACTTTCTCCTTGCTCTTGGCGTTGTCTAGCCTGTTGCCTCCTACGTCTCGTCTTGCTATTGAGCCTCCTTGCGGTTCTCTCGATCTCAGGATCAAAAAGAAGTTCGTCCACAGGGATTTGCCCTCGCATAAAACGTAAGGAGACTACACTATCAGATGTTACATCTATCAGAGCATGACCCACTAAGGAGACTACACTAGACTCCAAGCATTAGCTTCTACTCAACTCATCGCTCGTTACCTGAAAAAGAGTTGTAAGGGTGAGTTCCTCAATCGATATAATAAGCATTATAAAATCTCATGTAATGTTAAGTAAATAACACATTAATCACCCAAATCAGATTACACATTCAGCAACGGCAAAATCAACTCAATCATACTCAACATCAACACAATTCATACTCATACTCAATGCCAACACAACACACGTATAATATTGGAATACATCCATTCATATTATACGCCATACATACATTATGCAATGAGACTCCACACATGCGGTACCGACTATTCTTGAACATATAGTTCAAGCTCACCGATCAATCCAGATACGGCTACTAAGCTCACTAGTCCCACTCATTTGAGACCTAGTGACTCACTCACTAATTCCTCACTATGGGAATTAGCTACAGCCCCAAAGGCTATACTATGCACACTAATCACCTAGCATGCAAACATCAACAACAAATCCACAATGATTCACTCACTAATTCCTCACTATGGGAATTAGCTACAACCCCAAGGGCTATGCTATGCACGCTAATCATCTAGCAATGCAACATCAACAACAATCCACAATGGACATATGCTCACACTCTAAGCCATACAACAGTCCATTCACAAATACATGCATATATATACATTCACAACATTATGCATATCATCATACATCATCAACACATTTGTCAAAACATCATATCATCTCAAATAATTGAACACAGTATTAGCACACTCTACTAATACCTATACTGCTCAAAACAGCGGGAAATAATCCCTACCATATCACACACTGATATAGGCAACCACCAATTAGGCACACAACATTTAAATTAACAATTTTTCCACACTGCAACAGTGTTAACCGGTTAACGCCCTGGGTTAACCGGTTAACGCAACACAAACACACTTCCTGCCCAGAACTTAACAGTGTTAACCGGTTAACGCCCTGGGTTAACCGGTTAACGCAGACAGAACAGCAATATCTCAGAAAACACAACAGTGTTAACCGGTTAACACCCTGGGTTAACGGTTAACGCAGACAAAACAGCAATTATTCAAAATACATAACAGTGTTAACCGGTTAACACCCTGGGTTAACCGGTTAACGCAAGACAGAAAGCTGTTCCTGCGCTAACACAAAGCAGAATGCAGAATTCTCCGCAATTTCCGCCGTTGGAGGACTTCCGGACCTCCGATTCCAATTCCGTAAAAAGCTATACGTTCGGAAATTTACAACGCACTCAAATACAGGTTCAATTTCAGTTTTAACACAGCTTATCCAACATAATTTTCAGCATTCACAATCCCAATTAGGGTCAATTCAACGGTTTATCACTACCCATTACATGCTAACCCATAATACCCATTAAACGATGATAAACCCCCCTTACCTGATTAATCCGGCAAATCTTTGAGCTCCAAGCTTTTCTCTTCTCCAACCTTTGCCCTTGCTCTTCCTCTTTGCCCTTTTCTCCACTTTCCACTTTTCAGCCGCTTCTCTGTTTCACGTAAAACTCTTTTTACCAAATGGGATTCTTCTTCCTTATTTCACACTTATATATTTTCCAATTTATATTATTATCCCAATAATAATAATAATTCAATAATTCCAAAAATAATAATAATAATAATCCAATTATCTAATTAAATTAATAAATATATTATTAACTTAATTTAAATAATTATCATATTATTATCGGGGTGCCATACAAAGCATCATATCAAAGCTTCAAACGGTGCCATACCAATGCTCGAATGAAAACTATTGTTGTAGGTAAACTCAATCAAAGGTAAATAACTATCCCAAGCACCTCCCTTTTCCAAAACACAAGCCCTCAAAAGATCTTCTAGTGACTGAATCGTCCTCTCAGTCTGACCATCAGTCTGCGGATGATATGCAGAACTCAATCTCAGCTTAGTTCCCAAAGCCTTCTGCAAACCTTCCCAGAATTTCGATGTAAATCTAGGATCTCTGTCCGAAACAATACTCGACGGAATACCATGCAAACTTACAATCTTCTCAATATACAACTCGGCTAATCTCTCTAACGGATAATCCATTCTGATCGGAATGAAATGAGCCGATTTCGTCAATCTGTCGACAATTACCCAAATAGCTTCAAAATTCTTAATCGTCCTCGGTAAACCAGAAACAAAATCCATACTGATACTATCCCACTTCCACTCTGGAATAGCCAACGGTTGCATTAGCCCAGACGGCTTCTGATGCTCAATCTTTGACTTCTGACAAGTCAAGCAGGAATAAACAAAACTCGCAATTTCTCTTTTCATTCCCGGCCACCAAAATAACTTTTTCAAATCATGATACATCTTCGTAGCTCCAGGATGAATACTCAGGCCGCTACGGTGTCCTTCCTCAAGAATACTCTTCTTAAGTTCGGCAACATCCGGAATACACACCCGATTACCAAATTTCAAAACACCATTTTCATCAACTCTGAATTCACCACCTTGACCTTGATTCACTAGGGTCAACTTATCAACCAAAAGCACATCGGATTTCTGACCCTCTCTAATCTCATCCAGAATACCACTCGTCAACTTCAACATTCCCAATTTAACACTATTGTGAGTACTCTCACACACCAAACTCAAGTCTATAAACTGCTCAATTAAATCCAATTCCTTAACCATTAACATAGACATGTGCAATGGTTTCCGACTCAATGCATCAGCCACTACGTTTGCTTTACCCGGATGGTAATTCAAACCAAAGTCATAATCCTTCAGAAACTCTAACCATCTCCTCTGTCTCATATTCAGCTCTTTCTGATCAAACAAATACTTTAAACTTTTATGGTCACTGAAAACCTCAAATCTTGACCCGTACAAATAATGCCTCCACAACTTCAAAACAAATACCACAGCTGCCAACTCTAAATCGTGCGTCAGATAGTTCCTCTCATGAACCTTCAGTTGTCTCGAAGCATAAGCTACAACCTGCTTATTCTGCATCAAAACACCACCCAAACCCAACAACGAAGCATCACAGTAAACCTCAAATGGTTCCGACGGACTCGGTAATATCAGAATAGGAGCAGTAGTTAACCTTCTCTTTAACTCTTGGAAACCTTCTTCACATTTTGAGTCCCAAACAAACGCTTGCCCCTTTCTGGTCAACATCGTCAACGGTAACGCCAACTTAGAAAATCCCTCAATGAACTTCCTATAATAACCAGCCAATCCAAGGAAACTTCGAATCTCAGCAACAGACTTCGGAGCTTCCCACTTAGACACCGCTTCTATCTTAGAAGGATCAACAGCAACACCACCTCTTGAAATCACATGACCAAGAAAACTAACTTCTTCTAACCAAAATTCACACTTAGACAGTTTAGCAAATAACTTCTTTTCTCGGAGAACTTCTAAAACCACTCTCAAATGCTCAGCATGCTCTTCTTCAGATTTCGAATACACCAAAATGTCATCAATAAACACCACAACAAACTGATCTAGGTACGGATGGAAAATCCTATTCATATACTCCATGAATACTCCAGGCGCATTAGTCACACCAAAAGGCATTACGGAATACTCATAATGTCCATACCTTGTTCTGAAAGCAGTCTTCTGAATATCCTCAGTTTTCACACGTATCTGATGATACCCAGATCTCAAATCTATTTTGCTGAACACACTCGCACCAACCAACTGATCCATCAAATCGTCAATCCTCGGTAACGGATACCGATTCTTGATCGTCACTTTATTCAGTTGCCTGTAGTCCACACACAACCTCATAGTACCCTCTTTCTTCTTAACCAATAACACTGGTGCACCCCACGGTGACACACTCGGACGAATAAATTTCTTATCCAACAGATCTTCCAGCTGACTCTTCAATTCAGTTAACTCAACAGCAGACATACGGTACGGAGCCATCGATATCGGCCTAGTACCAGGTACCAAATCAATCGAGAACTCAACTTCACGCTCTGGCGGTAATTCATTCACCTCTTCCGGAAACACATCAGGAAAATCACACACCACGGCTAGATCGCAAATCACCAGTTTATCTTTAGCCTCCAAAGTTGCTAACAGCATAAACAACTCTGCCCCATCTGCTACTGCCTCATTCACCTGCCTTGCTGATAGAAACAAACTCTTTCCTTCCTCAATCTCAGGAAAAATCACGGTCTTATCAAAACAATTGATATAGACTCGGTTAAACACCAACCAGTTCATACCCAGAATAACATCAATCTGCACTAGTGGAAGACACACAAGGTCCATCCCAAAGTCTCTACCAAAAATACTCAAAGGACAATTCAAACAAACTGAAGTAGTAGTCACTGAACCCTTTGCAGGAGTATCAATCACCATACTACCCTGCATCTCAGATATCTCTAACTTAAGTTTCACAGCACAATCCAAAGATATAAAGGAATGAGTAGCACCGGTGTCAATAATAGCTACAAGAGGAAAGCCATTAATATAACACGTACCTCGGATCAAACGATCATCTGCAGAAGTCTCAGAACCCGATAAAGCAAAGACCTTGCCTCCTGACTGATTCTCTTTCTTCGGCTTAGGACACTGTGGACTGATATGACCCACCTCTCCACAGTTGAAGCAAGTCAGAGTCTTCAACCGGCACTCTGCAGCCAAATGACCACCCTTACCACACTTGAAACACTTCATCTCAGCACTGGTACACTCATGGACACGATGTCCAGCCCGACCACATCTATAACACTTAGCAGGGGCGCTAGAGTCTCCCCCACTAGGCCTCTTCATCCCACTCTGCTTCTGAAAACCTTTGCCAGCTGCATACGGTTTTCCACGATCATTCTGATTCTTGCCTTTCCTATCAACCCTTTGCTGATAGCTCTCTGCTCTGGCTTTGGAATCCTGTTCAAAAATCCTGCAACAGTCAACCAGATCAGAAAACACTCTAATCCGCTGATACCCAATAGCCTGCTTGATCTCGGGACGTAACCCGTTCTCAAACTTCACACATTTTGAAAATTCCCCAGTAGCCTCATCATAGGGAGTGTAATACTTCGACAGCTCTGTGAACTTAGCAGCATACTCAGTAACAGACCTGTTACCCTGCTTCAATTCCAAGAACTCTATCTCTTTCTTTCCTCTGACATCCTCTGGAAAATACTTCCTCAGGAATCTCTCTCTGAACACAACCCAAGTGATCTCAGCATTCCCAGCAGCTTCCAACTCCGTGCGGGTAGCAACCCACCAATCATCAGCTTCCTCTGACAGCATATGCGTACCGAACCTGACCTTCTGGTTATCGGCACACTCAGTTACTCGGAAGATCCTCTCGATCTCCTTCAACCACTTCTGAGCACCATCTGGATCGTATGCTCCCTTGAACATTGGAGGATTGTTCTTCTGGAACTCACTCAGTTGACGAGCAGCTCCCATTCCCACAACATTCGGATTCCCTCCAAGTACTCCAGCTAGCATACCCAGAGCCTCAACAATCGCAGCATCATCTCTACCTCTTCCAGCCATCTCTATTCTGAAAACCCAACAAGCTAAAACAATAAGTACTGATAGGGTTACACAACACCTATCCCGTACAGGGGAAACAGAATAATTACGACTCGACTCGACCGACTATGCTCTGATACCACTAATGTAACACCCTTCTAAAATACCCCAAATATTTAAATAAAACAACATATATAAATCAGAGTAAATATGCCATTTAAGGGTGTCACACAATATTCCACACCATTCAACAATATAACGGTCATGCTCTTTTATTAATTCAAAACATAAACATTTGCATAAAACGCAGCGGATAGAGATCAAATCGATCATTCAAAACATGTAACATATTACATGTAAAATGGTTCACAACCAATCAATAAAACATTCAAAACATCCCATCCCGATGTTACATCTATCAGAGCATGACCCACTAAGGAGACTACACTAGACTCCAAGCATTAGCTTCTACTCAACTCATCGCTCGTTACCTGAAAAAGAGTTGTAAGGGTGAGTTCCTCAATCGATATAATAAGCATTATAAAATCTCATGTAATGTTAAGTAAATAACACATTAATCACCCAAATCAGATTACACATTCAGCAACGGCAATATCAACTCAATCATACTCAACATCAACACAATTCATACTCATACTCAATGCCAACACAACACACGTATAATATTGGAATACATCCATTCATATTATACGCCATACATACATTATGCAATGAGACTCCACACATGCGGTACCGACTATTCTTGAACATATAGTTCAAGCTCACCGATCAATCCAGATACGGCTACTAAGCTCACTAGTCCCACTCATTTGAGACCTAGTGACTCACTCACTAATTCCTCACTATGGGAATTAGCTACAGCCCCAAAGGCTATACTATGCACACTAATCACCTAGCATGCAAACATCAACAACAAATCCACAATGATTCACTCACTAATTCCTCACTATGGGAATTAGCTACAACCCCAAGGGCTATGCTATGCACGCTAATCATCTAGCAATGCAACATCAACAACAATCCACAATGGACATATGCTCACACTCTAAGCCATACAACAGTCCATTCACAAATACATGCATATATATACATTCACAACATTATGCATATCATCATACATCATCAACACATTTGTCAAAACATCATATCATCTCAAATAATTGAACACAGTATTAGCACACTCTACTAATACCTATACTGCTCAAAACAGCGGGAAATAATCCCTACCATATCACACACTGATATAGGCAACCACCAATTAGGCACACAACATTTAAATTAACAATTTTTCCACACTGCAACAGTGTTAACCGGTTAACGCCCTGGGTTAACCGGTTAACGCAGCACAAACACACTTCCTGCCCAGAACTTAACAGTGTTAACCGGTTAACGCCCTGGGTTAACCGGTTAACGCAGACAGAACAGCAATATCTCAGAAAACACAACAGTGTTAACCGGTTAACACCCTGGGTTAACCGGTTAACGCAGACAAAACAGCAATTATTCAAAATACATAACAGTGTTAACCGGTTAACACCCTGGGTTAACCGGTTAACGCAAGACAGAAAGCTGTTCCTGCGCTAACACAAAGCAGAATGCAGAATTCTCCGCAATTTCCGCCGTTGGAGGACTTCCGGACCTCCGATTCCAATTCCGTAAAAAGCTATACGTTCGGAAATTTACAACGCACTCAAATACAGGTTCAATTTCAGTTTTAACACAGCTTATCCAACATAATTTTCAGCATTCACAATCCCAATTAGGGTCAATTCAACGGTTTATCACTACCCATTACATGCTAACCCATAATACCCATTAAACGATGATAAACCCCCCTTACCTGATTAATCCGGCAAATCTTTGAGCTCCAAGCTTTTCTCTTCTCCAACCTTTGCCCTTGCTCTTCCTCTTTGCCCTTTTCTCCACTTTCCACTTTTCAGCCGCTTCTCTGTTTCACGTAAAACTCTTTTTACCAAATGGGATTCTTCTTCCTTATTTCACACTTATATATTTTCCAATTTATATTATTATCCCAATAATAATAATAATTCAATAATTCCAAAAATAATAATAATAATAATCCAATTATCTAATTAAATTAATAAATATATTATTAACTTAATTTAAATAATTATCATATTATTATCGGGGTGTTACAAGTTGCACACTAAACCAAACAAATTACAAGCACAAGTCAAAAATTCACAAGCTAAAACTTAAACAACCATTGCGATGCTCGCAATATCAATTTACAATCCCCGGCAACGGCGCCATTTTGTTGAAATGTATATTTCGTGTCGGGTTTTTGTTATCGTATCCACAGGGATTGTAAGATATCACCGCCGTTCGATGGTTGTATTAATCGTAGCTCAATGTAATAATAGGGTTTTGGTTTAAATCAAGTTATCTTGCATAAAAAGTAATAAATTGCGGTAAAAGTTATGGTTTGATTAAATGAGAAATATTGTCAAAGTTAGGTTTAGGTTTCAATGATCACTTTGCATGTATTTGCTCGGTCAACAATCTTATAAACTCCTTTAGATGATAAATAATTTCACAAAGTCCTCTCAATATGTTTCTCTCGAACACACATTGTGAGTTTTGCCATTTTGATCCATTGTTTCTCTCGAACACAATCTATCAAAATGACAACTTTTTGGTTCAACCTTATGGTGAACAAAATCATTCATTACTATCTCTAGCTAACAAACAAGTTTGGATGAAAACCTAGGTCAAGAGTCGGTAAACATCTCTCGATCATAAACCAACACAAAGAGTTTTTAAATAGAAACAAAGTTTTCATCATATATTTACCATTAAAGAGTTTACATATGAGGATCCTTACATTTACACACAAAGCTAGTAATCACCTACATCTAACCTTGACAAATGGATGACTTAGCTACTCATTTTCATGGTAGCTTGGTCGGCAAGTAAGGAAAGAAGGTTGATCAACATCCAAGTCGGATAATCGAAGTTGGATGGGAATCCACCTTCTTTTTGTGGAAGATGGTTGCTAGATGAAAAGAAATGAAAATTAGGGCATAAAAGATCCCCTAGAACAATGTTGTAAAATATCTCTTCAAAGTACAAAAGTGGAAAAAGTTGGTAAAAATGAGGTATGGTGCTCAAAAGTGGCACCTGCTACTTATAGACCACTGCTGGGCTGTCATGTTCGCTAGGCGAGCAGAATGGCTCGCCTAGCGAGGGTCTAAAATGGGCACATAAGGCCCCTGCGCCCAGAGAAAACAGGGCCTGCTGAACTGTCATGTTCGCCTAGCGAACATACCTTCGCCTAGCGAAGGACACGCTTCAACCTTCGCCCCAGCGAGGTTGAGAGGTTTTGCTACTGGAATGCTCGCTGGGGACTCGCTAGAGCTTCGCCTAGCGAGTGAGTGCTGGCTGCGTTTTTCACCAAAACAGAACGAACTCGCTACCACCTTCGCCTTCAGCTCGCCTAGCGAATTAATTTGACAATTTACTGGAGCTTTTCGCCTGGAACTCGCCTAGCGAACCAATGCTTCGCCACAGCCTCGCCTAGCGAGCAGGCTGATGAAATGCTTGTATTCTTTGGTTCCTTTGCCAATTTTCTTGTGTCTTCATTTTCAATTAGTTCATGTCTTTCCTGCACAATAACACACAAATCAAAGGCACCAAGCTTGTTTATCAATGTAATGCATTCCATGTAAAACAAATGTGGTTTTGACAATTTTAGCAAGGAAAAAGAGTGAAAGATGCCCACATATGATAGCTCAAATAAGCACTTTTGGGCATCTAACAATACTTTAAGAACAATATCCTTATGTTTAATGGGATCTCATGATTAAGTCACACTTGATACATTAAACAGGCTAACTATTCTAGGGACTTTATTAAACAAACATAATAAAGAAAAAATCTTTTATTATTAATATATAATTCGATACTAGTACTAAAAGTATTTACCTCTAGGGCTTACACCAATAGAAATACCATTACATCGCTTCCACCACTAATGGTGCCTAAAGGGCAATAAACTCATTAAGGGGCACGATGAAGAGGAAGATTATCAAGTTGATGGTCATCAGCAAGAAGGACGAAACAACTTCAACCAAGGGGGCAAGAGAGGCAAATCTTTAGATTCTACGACAACGAGAAGATATGAGGGATTTCGAATAATATCTTTGCCTTGGTCATAATATTGGGTGAGAATATGGACACGAATAGGTATAGAAGGGGGATTGAATAAACTTATCCCCCAAAAGACAATATCAAAAACATTTTAAACCCCATAAAAGAAATCATAGATTTTAAGATGCGTGGAAGCAAAACACAATACTAAGAAAGCTTATAAGCATCTCAATAAATTGAATCAACTTAATTATTACAAGATACCACTAAGGACTTAACTACTTATGATGCAAGTCAAATATAAGGTAACCAACGTAGCTTTAAACAGGGCGATTTAAAAACACTTTACATAGATGTTCATTCAAGACATTATTGAACTTATGATGATCCACTAAGATTGATGCATCACATACCTAAACATACACATTAAATCTTTATAAGCACATTTTAACCTAAATGATATACAAACGATGATATAATGCACTAATGCAATAAAAATATTAATAAATTCTGAAAAAATAAGGATATAAGAGAAGAGAGAAAAGATATTCAGAGATATATAATGGTTCAAAACACTCGTGTCAGAAGAACCGCCAGTAGGACGAGGGGCGCCTTAGAGAAGAATACTGGTTTCAAAACACTTTGCCCTTTAACGGGGGAATCCCTCGTGCATGAGGGACTATATATTGTTCTATTGGCAAAGTCATATATCAAGGTGCTTATCGCCTAACAAATGAGTCGCCTGGACGCAGTCCAGTAGAGCCGCCCACGCGGTCCGTTCAACATATACGTTAAGTAAGAAAAAGTCATTGTTGACTTCGGAGATATAGTTGATCAACAACCACCATAAAAAAGGGGAAACGAACGATACCACGTCGAGGAACCCATAAACCCTAACCCTAGAGAATCCCTATAAATAGATTGCCCCTCGAAGGGAAAAGGAATCAAGTCATATTCATATAATACTACTCAGAGAAGACTTCAATCCTAGTAGCCCTAACACCGATAATTTAACTGCATGCCTGCAACCTAGAAGTGTCAGCCACCAACAGGGTCTCTCACCTCATATGAGTTGATCTCTTAAACAATCTCAAAAATCGTCGTTCAAGACTACTCGCCACCGTGAGCTATCCTTCACTCCATTCATGTAATATACCTACTACGGCATTAGAGTCTCCCTGCCCTTGCTGGGGGAACACACACACCATGTACTTTTTGGATAATACAAAGCTAATTTCTATGATTATTAAAAATGATAGTTAAGTGCATTTAATTTTTTTGATTTCATATAAAAGACATTAACACAATTACTAACATACCATTACTTAAATTATCATCCATAATAACATAAAATAATTAATGCATAAATAATTTTAGGATAAAGATATTAAATGCAATTAGATTTGTTGACATTAATTTACATTTAAGAAGAAAAAGAATAATTAAAAACTTTTATTTATAAATAAAATTAAAAGGAATAAGATACCGGAGAGATTTAACAAGATGCACACATTGTAAACTAGACAAAATCTATTATCACCAATTATATAAAAATGATATTTATGTTTGTCTTATATCCGTGTAGATATTTAGAAATGAATACTTAATGAGTTTTTGATACATCCACAAACATTTCTAGATATTCATGAATATTAAAAAAACATCATGTTAAAAAGTATATTTTATTTGTAATATATATGTAGAGCTTTGTTCACCCCAAAATTAATTAAAAATAAAAAATTTAAATTTAAAAAATTTGATTGTATGATTTTTTTATAAGTAAAATTAAAAAACACTAAGAGTAAAACAAAAACGGAGAAGAAAAGCGAAGGGTTTATAAGAAAGAGGGGCTTTTGAGCTGTGTAATTGAAAAACAAGAATGGGTGGTAGTGGGAGTGGAAGAGGCGCCGTGAAAGGAATCGGTATGGGAATCGGAATTGGGCGGAGCGGTGGAAATCGAACCGTGCTGATAACCGGTGTTAGCAAAGGCATCGGTAGGGCTCTTGCGATCGAATTGGCGAATCGCGGCCACACGATTATCGGCTGTTCCCGAACTCAGGAAAAGCTGGATTCTCTTCAATCTCTACTTACCACCAACAGCAATCATCATCTCTTCCTGAACACCGACGTGAGTTGCAACAACAGTGTTGCAGAGATGGCAAGAATTGTAATGGAGAAAAAGGGCGGTCCGCCGGATATCATAGTGAACAGCGCAGGAACGATCAATAAGAACAACAAGATGTGGGAGGTTCCGGCGGAAGAATTCGATCTTGTAATGGATACGAATCTGAAAGGCAGTGCGAATGTGTTGAGGCATTTTATCCCTTTGATGTTGAGGAAGAATGAAGGGGAAGGGATAATAGTGAATATGTCTTCTGGTTGGGGGAGATCAGGTGCGGCACTTGTAGCACCTTACTGTGCATCTAAATGGGCGATCGAAGGACTGACGAGGTCGGTGGCGAAAGAGTTGTCTCAAGGAATGGCAGTCGTGGCGCTTAATCCGGGAGTGATTAACACTGAAATGCTTGCTTCTTGCTTTGGTGTTTCTGCATCTATGTATCAATCTCCAGAGTTATGGTTAGTTATTCATTCATTCTAGTTTTTTTTTTTTCTTTCTTCAACTTGTTAACTAATAATAATGAGTTCAAAATGAATGAATGAATCAGGGCTTTGAAGGCAGCCACCATGATACTCAATCTTACTCCTGCGGACAATGGGGCTTCTCTCTCCGTTTGAATGAATGAATGTATATCAACTTCATTTGCAATATATTTTGTTTTTTTTGTAACATAGAGACAGAACAAATGAGGCCAATCATCAAGTTCAGAATCATATGATATGACTGTATAATTCAAACTACTATCAATCTATCATTGACATTGTAAGATTCGGCGTAGTTTCGATTTTCTATTTTTACTTATACTTATGTTCAATTTCTGGTTGGTCCCTGCTCAATTAAAAATATAATTCAATTTCTGGTTGGTCCCTGCTCAATTAAAAATAGAAACAATCGTCTATCACCAAATTATTAGAATAAAGATTCGGATTCTCTGCTATATATTATTTAGGTAATAAAAGATTTCAGCTGTTGATTTGAAGTCACACGGTTCAATTATTAAATTTGATCTCACGCAATAAGTCAACCTCTGCATTACAGCATGAAATTCATATCCAAATTATTTAAACATAAATGAATGGCAGCTGATTCAACTGTACATACATTCCTAAGACATCGAATATTAATTAATGGCCAATGATTCAACTGTACATACATTTCTAACAAAATTAACCAAATGTGTATTTACAAATGTAGTTATCAATGCCGATGAATATTTTCTAAAAGACACCTTCCTTGAAAGGACCAGAATCATGCAAGAGTTTCATAACCATCTTCACCTGCATAGGCAACAATAACCCATTAATTACTTTATAATCACATTAATATAATAATAATAATAATAAGACAATACAGCAAAATGCCTTATTATATAAATCATTGGAGACTGAACAAGTGTAGAATCTTTGGTGCATCATACTACATACCTGAGAAGTTTCACGAACTAAAAAATCTTGTATAGCTTTGCTAAATTCTTGATCAATAAGGTAATGGCAGCTATATGTTGTCACAGGAAGATACCCACGCTCAATCTTATGTTCACCCTGAGCTCCTGCTTCTACTGTTTTAAGATTCAGTTCAATTGCTGCTTCAATTGCCTGTCATGTCAAAACAAAACGTAAATAAAATAGTTAGTGGTTTCACTAATATTATTTTATTAGGATAAAATTGTATTAACAAGATAAAGAAAGGCAGATTCAAGGTGTGTCCTTGCAGGGTTGCACCCTCCACCACCTTAAAAATTAGACATTATAGTTGTGTTCTAGTGTTTGGTAGACAAAGTTCAATAAAATAAGATAAAGTATAACATATGGGTCTGTCTTGTATTTGGTACATATACTAAAAAGAGCTTTGCTATTTGTTTTGGACAAAATCAGTACGCAGGATTAAATAAGCCTTTGACAGAAATCATGGGTTTAGGTTTATAGTAAAACACTTTTAAGGAAAGAAACAAGTTTTTTTGGTTTCCTGTTATCTCCTCTTAAAAATAGAACAAAATGGGACTTAAGGTAAAAATTTGGTTGATTTTAGTTCCTCCTAGTGGAACCAAAGATAATAGAACAAATATCAGCTTTGTTTTGATATGTCCATGTGCCAAACACTTCCTATAAGCTGACACCCACAACTAAGCCGGAAGCAGGGACGGAGCCAGAATATTTTATAAGTGGGGGCAATATATATATATATATATATATATATATATATATATATATATATATATATATATATATAGATTAAGATTATGTGTATTATATATTGCAAATAAAAATTACCAAACTCAATTAATAGACTTTTCTATATATCAAAAGTTCATTTTCTCTTTAGTCATTTACTATGGTGTATATATAGTATCTTTTTGCTTGAAAACCAAGTGGGGGTTTGAGCCTACACAACCCTTAGTGTAGCTCCGTCCCTGGCCGGAAGGAAAAGTCCATTTCATAAATAATTTAGATGAGAATACCACTATTCTCCAGCCATAAAACCCAAATCTAGCAAAAATGTAAATAATCGTACAACAATACATGAGGGGAAAGATAACAGGAAGTGTGAACCTGATAATAGCAGGCTTCAAAATGCAAAAATGGATAGTAAGTTTCCGGCTGACACCCCCATAGACGCCCAAACAAAGTATCTCCTCCGATAAGGTTTAGGGCACCCCCAACTAGTTCACCCCCATCTTCAGCAACAATAAGTAGTACCTGATCTCCCATTTTTGATCCCATCTCGTGAAAGAATTCCCTTGTCAGGAAAGGGGTACCCCATCTGTCAATATACCAGAAACCATACTATATATTAATACCGCGACCCTTCCCATATCATCAAATAAATTTCATATCACAATATAGTGATTTTCAGTTAGCATAACATACTTGTTATCAGTTGTGTTCCTGTAAAAGGTGTAGAAGGAATCCCAGTGCTTTGCCTTTCAATACAAATGTAAGTAATTAGAAAACATCGAAACCTAAGGGCCTCTTTGGTTTTTTTTTTCATCATTTGCTATGCATATCTCTAAAAATAGGAAACAAAGTGAAAACAATATAGTATTTTTATAATTAGAAGTAAAAACAAGAAATGAAATCAAAAGTCGTTTTCACAAACCAAACATGCCCTAAAGTTTTAGCAATAAAATAATTCATAGTAGAGTTTTAAAGGACTAAGAAATGTTGTCAGTTGGGTAAAAATCAAGAAGATAGTTATTATATAGAGAAACTTTGGTAATTTGCCACTAATTATTTGATGTTTCATACAAATTTCCCATCCTACAATAAGACTGCCAGAAGACATGGTAAATTGGCATCAGCCAGTTCAACAGAAGCTTACTCATGCCTAATAGACATAAAAGCACAATTTATATAGTCAAATATCAATTTGCACAAAGCACAGACTACGCAGGTAAACATAATCCAAAATACCTTAATTTCATAACCCCGGAGCCGTTTCATAACCAAGTTTTGCGCTGCAACCTGCAGATAAATATATCATTTGATTTGCGTGTCTAAAACTATCGAGTTGCCTACACTCATAGCACTGAAAACCCAGTATCATTTGCATATGGTGAAAATACTGGAAAATGAGAAGCCTTTTTGTATTACATTATGATTATAAGTCACCCTATTGCCAGCTGAAAAAACCTATAGATACATATTAATTAATTTAAATGAATTTTACTAACCTTCTTGCGCTCTTGACGTATCTTTTTTCTTTTATTATGCTTCAAGTCCATCAAGAATTCATCAAAACTGTCAGCATGAAGTAACCCAAGTAAACAAAAACTGCTAGGCAAGTGACCATCTAATGTACTAGGAATTGTTTTGCGACTTACTTTTTGTAGTTGCGGTTGGTCCAGTGATACTGCATACCAATCCTGGGGAGAAAGCCTTTCTGAGTGAACTTGTGCCACTCATTTTCAGAGGGAAAAGTAACATGAAACGATGAAAGGTGAGACATGGCAGTAAGATCCTTGATTGCAGATAGAATAAAATCAAAAACATGATTCTTAATAGAAGTATCACGAAGTAGGATCCTTGGACCAGTGACTGGAGTAAAAGGAACGCACGATTGTAACTTAGGGTAATAAGAGGAACCATAATTGTAATAAGCATTAGCCCAAGAATGATCGAAAACGAATTCACCATAGGAATGAGTTTTGAGATAAAGAGGAACAACGGCGAGGATTTGATTGGATTGATCTTGAGCAATGATGTGGTGTGGGGTCCATCCTTTTTCTTTGACGGCGGAATGGGAATGTTCTAAGGTGGATAGGAAAGCGTGGGAGAGGAATGGATTGTAGTTGTGGTGGCCGGTAGCGTCGAGGGCACAAGCGTCCCATTGAGTGGATGAGATTTGTGAGATTGAAGATACAAAAGAGATAGTAATGGTGTTGGTGGTGAGAGGGGATGATGATGATGATTGAGTGGTGAGAGGGAAAGTGAATTGTTGGTGGTGTGATGATGATGATGAATAGGTGTTGCGTTTGGGGTTAGGTTCCCAAAAGAAGGAAGCATTGATTGTTGTTTTGTGAGAAGATGATGATTTGAATTTGGGTGGGCAGCACCTTACTCCTCCTACAACTGCCGTTGCTGCTGCTGCTGCCATCCCCAATTGTCCGGGACACTCATTTCTATGCCACGTTGCAAATCTATTTATAGATTGGATTGGGTTGTGGACACCCTACTTTCATATTTTTAATTTTGAAAAATGAACAAAACACTACAAAATTATGATATCAAATTCAACCACATATTTACATGCTTAACAACAACAATAAGTTTTTAATAACATTAATTAAAGAGTTTAATAGAAATAACTTCATAAATCACACAGATTACTTACTCTTCTACTGTAAAATCAACCACAGACACACATCACAGTCACGTAAAATATCTTGAGACAAATCGTATTTAAATAAATAACAAAAATGAATTTAATTGAAAGATAACTTATAATTCGATCAATTTTTTAGTATTATACTAATTAAATATTGAGAACCGATTCTCACATTATTATTATTTTAAAGTTATATATTGGTGAAAATAACCTATTAATCATTGTCAAATAATGGATGAAAATACTAGTGAGTATCATTCTTATGTTGCGGTAGTTTAGAGGTCGATTTATTTTGTCCAATTGATTCTTCAAATCAAACGATCTAATATTGACATCGACCTTTATTGTATGTTATAGTAAACTATAATTATATTAGAGATCGTTCTAGCGGAGTCCGACTAAGAAAAGTTATTTTTTATGTGAATTCAATTGAACCAAACACATCATTTTATACTAATTTCATGCACGTAAAATGTGAGATAATCTAGCCGGAACAAGTAAAACAGATGAATTATAGAATATAATTCAATAACACATTTTATACTATAGAATCTCAACCATGTGAAAACCATTATTATAGGTTTGGGTTATACCTCTCAAAATGGTTTGTTTCTATAATTTATAATCATTCGTTATATACCCTCATTCGAACTCCAATCCACCAATTCATAGAAAATGATGATAAGTTCATACATGCATCAATGCACACTAATCAATAAATAAAATTAAATAAAATGTTTTAATAATTAATTAAATAATTTCATAAATATATTATTTGAAGTAATGTTATATATGTTACAAAATGCTTTGAAAGTTAAGAAAGTTAGAGGTTCAGAATGAGTGATTTTTTTTTTTACATATACAAGATCCCAAGACGCTAAAATATAAGATCCCAAGGCGATATGAGACAATCACCTATCAACATTTGGCATAAGCTGGCCTAAGTAGCTTCATTTCCCCATGTCGCAATGATTACACTCATCACATAGGATAAAGGGCACCCCTTACTTACGAACCCTAGGAGAATGATCAAAGTACATTATGTTAGACTTAGCGATAAAATCAGAAAAAGAAAATAACCCAAATTGACCTTCGCCTCCCATAAAGGCTTTATCCGTCACGGTTTTCCGCTAATGAATACTAAACCATGCTTAACCAAGAGCAATAAATAAATCGTAAATTAACACATATATATATATATCTGCCTCATGATCCAAAACTAAAGCACAACAAATAAATTGTATTGAGCAGAGTCTACTCACCATAACATGACAAAATAAAAGACTAATCATAATAACTTAAATCCCGACAAAGTTAAAACATATAAGGACGAGATGGTGTAAGTAAATATGACACAAGATCACAAGCCTCATTGACTACACTAGACTAGGCTCTGGGATCAATTCTTCCTACCTTGAGATCAAACATTAAGTAAGCTTTGAATGACTTATTCCCCTTAATTATTTCTCGAACGGAACTCAAATGTCTTTGAAATTTTATAAACCGAGAGACGATTCTAGAATCTACTTCTTTCTTGTTGAGATTTTCTCCAAGAGATAATCATTTCCCCTCAAAAAATCTTTGGACAACCTCTTTTCAGCCTCTTGGGCTCTGGACTGATATTAGACTCTAGGCATACTGCATTTGACACCCCTTTGCTCTAAGAACACTTAAAACTCAACCAAAGATTAGTAAAACTAAATTTAATTGACTAAGTAGTTAATAAACCATTTACTAGAGAGCCAATAAGAGTTTTGATCTTTCAACCTCTATTAATTGTACTACCTCAAAACCTCAAGATAAATTGAGAAAAACTTCTCCTTCGAGGGAACGACAAACCACCACCAATTTTATTTATCTACGAATCTTTTGATATGATATTTGGTCTAAATACATGGTTGATAATTCCATTACATATTTATCACCTCAACCTTCTAAGAGTTTCAATGATCATCAAGATTATCAAAGTCGTTGGAAAACACCCTCGACTCGATCAAGGCTATCATGATCAAATTCCACTAGGAAATAAATTTATCTTGTATACTCGCATACTTTACACAAAAGCATTGAATTTGAAAAGAAAAATCCTTCAAAACTGCAAATCATTCGTTTTTCATATTTATTGCTATAGAGCTTTAGATTTCTTCTAACATTCTTTAGGTGAGTTTGTTTAAGGAACCCTTTATATGATTGATGAATTTGTAACCCAATAGAGTACCGAAGCTCTGAAAGCACATATTATAATTTGGTATCATTTACATGCTTTAAGTATCTATTGTGTTTTGATATTTTATAATTTGATTATTGTTTCATTGTGTATTTGTAATTTGTATGTTATTTCAATTCATTTGTGTGATTGTAATATTCTTTCCCTTTGATTGTAATCACTTCGACTACTTAATTGTACCACTAAGAACCTTTTACATTTCATCAAATATATTCATTTGATCCCTGTTAGCTATTTCTTTTTGAGTTTATGAAAGTTACTATTTTGTCATTTCCACATGAGTAGCTTGAATCACAAGTTAGAATATTTGAATTTTGATCATTGGCATTTGAATCGAATCATGTGTTATATTTGATTTGAATCACTCACCTATTGAAAAATGGAATTACATTCTAGATCAATTAATTCAGATCAAAAATTGAACATGATTAGAATCAAAACCATATTTAATTTGAATCTAGTGAAAAAAATGATTTGAATCATTTGCTTTAATAAGTATCTCTTTTTGATACTTTCCAGATTGATTAAAATCAAATTTCCTTAATGATTTGAATCAAACAAAAAAATCCAGAGCTTCCAGCCAACCATATGTTCAAACCCTACAAATTCAGAGTTTCCTAAAATCAGAATCCTATGTTCAAATCTCACAGATTGTAGTACCTAGCAAAACATTACTCATACGCCATAAAATTTCCAGTCCTTGCGAAAACTTTTCAAAATAAGAAAGCAAGAAAAAAATCATCGACATATTGGGTAAAATATGAGGAAAGTCCAAGAAATCAAAGAAATCCTAGAAAAAAAAGTAAATAAACTTATTGAAAAAATTCACCATAGAAAATGGAGTAAGGAAGTTGAAGTAGCAAGAACAATTGAGAATGTTGAAATTCCAAGAAAGCTAAGAAAGCAAAAGGTTCATACGAGTGGAGAGAGTGTTATATAGGGGGTACATGGGTTGAGTTAACCCATAAAACCCGGTCAAATCCATCCAAAAAAATGGGTTGGATCAGGTAATTTGGTGGATATGAGTTTAAAAACTAAAAAATCCATTAAAAAATCGGGTTTCGGGTCAACCCGATCCAAATCCAAAAAACCATTGACCCACTAATCAAATATTTATTATTATAATTTTAATGATCTTTATGAATATTAACTTGGCTATTGTAATTTAGGAGACAAACACCCATCAATACCTGTCATAAGCAAGCTTAGGTAGCTTTGTTTCCCCATGTCGCAGTGATTACACTCACCATATAGGATAAAAGACACCCCTACTTATGAGCCCTAGGAGAATGATGAAAGTACATTATGTTATACTTAGCAACAAAACTGGAAAAAGAGAATAACCCAATTGACCCTCGCCTCCCATAAAGGCTCTATCCGTCACGATTTTATGCTAATGAATGCTTAACCAAGATCAATAAATAACTCATAAATCAACAAAACTTTTTTTGGCAGAGTCTACACACCATAACATGACGAAATAAAAGAATAGTCTTAAGAACTCAAATCCCGACAAAGTCAAAAATATAAAGGCTGAAATAGTGTAAGTAAATATGACACAAGATCGCAATCCTAACCCCGACTACACTGGACTAGGCTCAAGGATGGATTGTTCCTACCTTGTCACGACTGAAAGGCATATAAATATCAAAGGTGCAAAGCCCAATAAAACAATAGAATACTTTGTTGTTCTACCACAGTGACGTCAGGAGACAAAAGGTCGTACATACAAATGTAAACCAAAGAAATATTCTAGGAACTCGAGAACAAGCGATGAGCTGTCCTAAGAGAGCATGTGATACGAGAAAATGATTAAAGAAGATCGTTAGATGACAAACAAAATTATACTTTGACATCTATCTATCTGAACAACGATTGATTTTTCATTAAAATATTCTAGACCTCCCAAAACTATAGAAAAACCTCTATATAAAGGGTCACATAAATCAAATCAAGGTACACATAATTTGTTGACCTACATACGTCTCACATTCAATAATTATTTACTTGGGCGACAAAGTGTTTGAAGGTGTCACTCTCATCCTGCTCAGATCGATAAACCACAATGTTTCTCCATTTCCATAGTTCTTCATGCTTAACTAAATTCACAAACAAGTGAACAAGTCTTGACCAGAAGAATCATTTAGATTTCTAGACCTTATTAGGTTTCTACGTCTAAGTAGTATTGTATATATATAACCTTAGTTTATTAGTGATTGTTCTGTTGGAACTTTGAACCATAAGATAGGTGAACAATGGTAGAGAGAATTGGAATGTGGAGAGTGAAAGAGGAAAATTGAGAGAGAGAGAGAGAGAGAGAGAGAGAGAGAGAGAGAGAGAGAGAGAGAGAGAGAGAGAGAGAGAGAGAGAGAGAGAGAGAGAGAGATTATTGAGGGTGAGAAGTGATTATTGCCTTTTCCTAGGATGATAATGCATATTGTACATTTATACAAGTGTTACCAAATGATTGGGACCTAAAACACATCAATAAAATACAAGAAAAAGCAAAAACTCGGGATGGTAACCAGTTAACACAAATTGTTAACCTGTTATAACTGATAACACTAAAATATATACAATCAGGTGTAATCGATTAACTCATTTGGTTAACCGGTTAACACAACTCAAAAACCGTTTTTTCTTTTGTCCAAAAGTGATTCTCTTCCAGCTGTAACCGGTTACACCCATGAATTATCCGGTTACAACACTTGAATTACTTGGTTTTCACTAAACACACTGCCTTAATTTAAGTGCTCCAAGTCTTTTATGCTCGTGTTTGACTTGCCTTACATACTCCGACAACGGGGATATATAGTTTGACCTATGGAGGCCTACGTTGAGTTCATTCTGGACCAAAATACGTTTGACGAAATTGGTGATATTATCATGTACCCCTATGTTGTTTTGTCGGGCTTGTCTCGGGACTTGGTCAACTTCTTAATTGTGCTGCACTAGGACCATGTCGAGGCCTTCCGACCTTTGATCGTTTTCGACAATCCTATTTTCCGGAGGTTAACCCCCTGGGGAATGTTAGACACTGGAGTTGGTGGCTAGTGGTGCCTAAAAACCCCAGCAATTCTACACATTTGGTGGGTTAATTGTTGATAACTTTTGGTTATGTTTTCTATAAGTGGGGTAAACATGTTGCCTATATGTTGTGTAATAGTTTGAACCATATTGTGGTTGATTTCATCCATTAACTGTCTCATGACTTGGAGAGAGTTATTAGCTAAAGATGAATCACCTTGTCGATGAAAATACCTTATTCCTCATGGAGGTTGTACCAGTTGGCCAAAATTTCCCATTGTGAACTCTGAAGCCAAATACGGGTTAAAGGGCGATGATGTTGCCATCACGTTCTCTGAATATATTGACGTATAAGGGTGCATGCATGCCATCATTGTAGTCGACATGCCATATAGTTATTCCTTTTGAGACAACAAGAAGCCTAAATAAGGAGGCCTTTAGTCTTCTGGATTCCGTAATTTCCTAATGACTGTTAGTGTGGTTGACAACTATGGTGATGAAATCCACATATTTGGCAGTATAGAATACGCGACTTCTTGGCTTATGACCGCAAGCATCTCCTCAACTAAGGTTAGAGCCATAAAACTGCCAACACTAGCTACCATCAGTTGTCCTTCTATATTTGGAGTATTACTTTGGGAGGGGTTTGGTTTTTTTTAGACATACCGGAAAGACACTTACCACTCCTCAAGTGCATACAACGTAGAAGACCACAAAAATGGAAGATACAAAAATAAAGTGTAAGACACTACTTTTCTGCAAAAGTATTAGCACAAAAGGGTCCCACAGAGTGTACCAATTTGTTTACCAGTGCTTTTGGTAAACAATCACGAGTTTGAAAATCTACGAGATTAACTCGAAAAATCTCCAAAGGAATTTGTGCAAATAACTTGTGTGAACACACATGCGTGTGAATTGAATGCAGCGTAACAGAAGACTTTAAATGAAGTCAAGTTGCGATAAATGATAAGGTAAAATGCAGTAAATAACATAAAATAAAGCAAAGAAAAAAGTACATGTTATGTTTAAAGAGACAAAAAGACTATGAAAAAAGGGATAGACACAGATGCATACACGTTTCTCACTCAATTGTTTCACTCTTTGACTCGGATACTCCAGTGGTATGTAGAGTATGTATGGAATTTTGCGACCCCTGATCCCATGTATGAGTATGCTATTTATTCTATTTACAAGGTAACCGCCAACGACAATCATGTCCCCTAACTGATATAACATGGAAGCATGGAGTTTCTATTGATGGAGGAACAAGAAAAATAAGATGCAATTACTGTGCAAAATTACTTATTGGAGGAGTTTATAGGTTGAAACATCATTTGGCTGATACACAAGTCAATGTTTGTGAATGTAAGTCATTTAAATTCTTTGAACTCTGGGAGGTGCAGATGATGAGACCCCAACAACCAGAATTGATAAAGAAATGGTGAATTTGTTTTTTGAAAAGCTCTGTTTGTAAGGAAGATGTGAAGAAAAGAATGAGTTGATTTGAATTTATAGAGGAAATAGATGAAGAGAAGAAACCCAATCATCATATGATTAATCGCTATAGAAGAATTAGATGAAGAGGTATTGGAGTTCCAATGGTTTTGGAGGCTAGGCAGTTCTCACGATAATTGTTTTTCTGTTCTCAAAAAGTGTATTTAAAATATTCCAAGTCCTAAAACCCTAAAAAAAGAGCGCAGCAGTTAGGGTAAAATGGGTCAGTTTTTAGGCCGGGCCAAAACGGATCCGGAATGGGTCAAAAGGTTCCAAAACAGGCCCTAAAATAAATCGTTGGGATCTTACGATCCCACGCTTTCAGCGCCCCTTCCATTTTCACGATCTTTTTTCCAATTAAAGCGGTGGTCCTTTTGGGAGCGTAAGATCGTAGGCTTTTGGGAGTTAAAGCGCGATCTTGACAACCATGCTTTCTTCATCCTTTAAGGTTGGGGGATCCTGCATTCCGTATTCCACACATGTACCTTCATTCTAATTGAAAATATTGTTGTTTAACTGCCTGTCGAATAGACTTGTTACACAAAGCATACAATAGATGATTAAAAATATATATAATTTTTTTGAAAGACATATGAGGCACTTACAGCTGATGATAGGGGAGAGTGGCTTGGTAGGGATTGGTCCTTTCCAGATATTTAACAACTTCCATATCAAACACAAAGTTGCATCTAGGGCACAACATTACCTCTGAATCTTTCAACTTGCACCTATTCAGAAAATCGACCAGCTCTTCTTCAGCTTTAGGATATGCTTGTGTTGTTTGATCTTCTTCGTTTGGTTTGTTATACTCAACCCCAACACTAATGACCGTATCGATGACCATGATGTAAACTGATTCGACAAAGAAAGTATCAAGTTTTTGTTTCATTTTCCTCCTCTGGGCGTGGTTTCTGCTTGTCAGCAATCTTGAGTCTGCCATCCTTGAGAGAATTTTGTACCAGGTCCCTGAAAAGCATACATTGAGAAGTATTATGACCCAAAAAATTATGGAATTTATAAAAACCTTTTTTCTTTCTCTGTCCTAATGGAGAGACTTTATTCCCTTTTGGGACAACAATTTGTCCCTCAACAACCAACAAGTCAAAGATTTTGTCACACTTAGTAACGTCAAGGGTATACGATCTAGCAACCAAAATTTCATTTTAGGCTCTACGAGATTATTCCCTTTTGAGGGTTTTAGCATCTTGCATGTATAGGGAGGCCCCGAATTTAGTTTAACCATATTGACTTTGTTTTCCTTTACATACTCGTACTCTGAGTCGGATGAGTTTCCTATGTTGTTGACTTCGACATAAGCTACTTTATTTTTAATGAACTTCGAAGTTCTAACTTTTTCGGCTTTCAATTGTTCGACTTGTCGAACTCTATTGGCCAACTGGGTCATGTCTCTCAAGTATTGGGTGTCTAACTTCTTCCTAATGGAGTAGTCGAGACCCTCTGCTGCCAGTT
The DNA here is from genome assembly GCF_024323335.1 of Lathyrus oleraceus. Classification (NCBI taxonomy): domain Eukaryota; kingdom Viridiplantae; phylum Streptophyta; class Magnoliopsida; order Fabales; family Fabaceae; genus Lathyrus; species Lathyrus oleraceus. The sequence goes on along the minus strand of NC_066582.1, from coordinate 566,537 downwards.
CGACTAACTCATGTTCTGAAACTTATGTAAAAAATCTCGCTTTCAAGGTTCTGAACTTATTGAGGTAATCGTCAATGCTTTCAACCACCTTTCTCTTTACATTGGCTAATTCTTTGAGGCTAATCTTACATTGCCCTATGTAAAACTGCTCGTGAAAGGCTCTTTCTAGTTGGGCCCAAGTAAAGATGGAATTTGGGGGAAGGGTGGTGAACCATGTGAAATCACTCTTTGTCAATGAGTTTAGAAAATACGTGATATTCAAATTCTCATTGTTGGCTAAATCACCAGCCTTAGATTGATATCGGAAAACGTGTTTGACGACGGACTCACTAGTGTCACCGACGAACATGGTGAATTTTGGGACTTTCCAGCCACTAGGCAATTCGGCTTGTCTTACATGATCTGACACCATGGATATATAATTTTGCCTATGGAGGCCTACGTTGAGACCATTATGGACCAAAACACGTTCGACAACATTGCTGATGGTATCCTGTACCCCTATATTGTTCTTTCAGGCTTGTCTCAAGACTTGGTCGACATCTTAGTTTCGCTGCACTGCGATCATGTCGAGGCCTTTCGGCCTTTGGTCGTTTTTGAAATTCCTGTTTTCTGGAGGGTTGACCCCCTGGGGAATGTTAGGCATGAGAGCTGGTGGTGCCCCACAAAAGCAGCAATCCTACCCATTTGGTGGGTTAATTGTTGATAACTCCTGATTGTGTTTTCTCGAAGTGGGGTAAACACGTTGCTTATATGTTTGCAATAGTGTGAACCATATCGTGGTTGCTTTCATCCATTAACTATCTCATGACTTGAAGAGAGTTATTAGTTAAAGACAAAGCACCCCGTAGAGGAAAATTCCCTATTCCTCTTGGTGGTTGTACTAGTTGGCCAAAGTTGTCCGTTGTGGACGTTGAAGCCAAATATGGGTTAAAGGGAGATGATGTTGCCATCACGCTCTCTGAATATATTGACGTATTAGGGTGCATGCTTTCCATAATTGCAGTCAGCATGCCATACAACTGTTCCTTTTGAGGCAACGAGAAGCCTAAATAAGGAGGCCTTTGGTCTCCTGGATTTTGTAATTCCCTAACGACAATTGGTATGGTTGACACCTGTGGTGATGAAATCCCCACATCTGGCGTTATAGAATACACCACTTCTTGGCTTATGACTATAGGCATTTCCTTGACTGAGGTTAGAGCCACTGGACCGTCGACACTAGCTACCACTAGTTGTCCTCCTGGATTTAGAGTATTACTTTGGAAAGGTTTGGTTTTTTCGAGACATATCGAAAATACGCTTACCACTCCTTAAGTGCATACACCGCAGAAGACCACAAAAACCGAAGACACAAAAACAAAGCGTAAGACACTACTTCTCTACAAAAGTATTCGCATAAACAGGTCTCACCGGGCGTGCCAATTTGTTTACCGGTGTTTTTGGTAAACAATCATGAGTTTGAAAGTCTATGATATTAACTCGAAAAATCTCCAAAACAATTTGTGCAAATAACTTGTGTGAATAAACATGCGTGTGAATTGGATGCACTATAACAAAAGACTTTAAATGAAATTAAGTTGTGATAAATGATAAGGTAAAATGTAGTAAATAACATTAAATAAAGCAAAGGAAAAAGTACATGTTATGTTTAAGGAGACAAAAAGACTGAAAAAAGGGTGGACGCAAACACATGCATGTTTCTCGCTCAACTGTTTCGCTCTTTGACTCAGGTACTCCAGTGGTATGGATAGTATGTATGAAATTTTGCGACCCATGATTCTATTATGAGTATGTTATTTATTCTATTTACAAGGTAACCGTCGATGACAGTTATGACCACTAGGGGATTTGTTGCATTTGCTTCATATTCAGTCCTTCAGGTTCCCACTAGTGCGCTTATGTGTCCTCCAAGACAATATCTGCTTATAACCCACATTGAGTGGTAACTACTTTTCCACTTCTTCACGATCTTTTAACGATAACTGCTCCAACATACTGTTGACGATGTCTATCGATGCTCTAAGACTTATGAAATTACTAAGTCTTTTATCCATGTTGTTTAGTTGACTGATTCTTTTTGGTGGAATGAGGGTTCTTATCGATTGTCCTTCTCGAGATTCTGGATATGGTTTTGTCGACTGTCCTTTTTGAGATTTTGGACATATTTCTCAAAAATATGAATTTTTATAGATTTATTCTTAAGAGTCCTTCAAATCGTATATCGTTGTGTCAATGGCACGGTCGAGCTTTTGATGTTGACTTGTCGACGACTCATCGTTAATGTTTCTCTTAAAAACACTTCATTAATGTATAAATTTATATATTCTTATTGATTTTCTAATAACTAAAAATCCAAATATAACACTGTATATATAATTTTAACATGTTCCAGTCTTAAAGTTAGATCTCTAGATAAAAAGAACATAATTTTTTTGTGAAAGTTTCATTCTTTATTTAAAATGTGAAATACAAATAACATTCATGAATAAATGTTAAAGTTGATTTGGCTTGATGACAAGTGGATAAGCTCATTTGTTGCATTGACGTAAGTTCAACTTATGCCGTTTATAATTGTCTTCATCGTTTTAAAACTTTTAATAAAATTATGGTCAAAATAAAATATATAATACACAAAGACCGAAACCACATTTAGGCACGTCATAATTAATTATATATCTCCTATACATTCTTATATATTTAAACATTATTTTAAATTTAAAAAAATTAATTTATTGAATAAAAAAAACTGATGAAACATAAAATTGAATTCATACAAAGATTAATAAAAATAATACACGGTGAATCTCACAAAGTATCATAATCAATAATTTTTTTTTATATTTATTAATCTATCTAAAAATATATCTTTTAATTTAAAATTTGAATATAGTATATAGTAAAATATTCTTCCATTTAATTAAAAAAGATATCATGAATAAATGTACTGAGTCAAAGGCAATTTTAAATGAAAAATTTATGAAATAAAAACCTCAAAGTTTTTGAATTTCTTTGTTGAAGGCCTTGTTATATATTTCATTCAAACAAGAAAGATGTGTATTTAATGAGAAAGCATAACCCCATAATTGTTGCATTAGACTCCATAAATGTTAAAATAGTTATTGCATGAGTGGCGAATATGTTATGTTTGTGTACAACAGTGCAAGTGAGATGAGTATTCAAGGGAGTTTCGTTTTCTTTTTGTAATAATCATCATTATCCAATCCATCTTAGTATTTGTTTGAGAAGAAGAAAAACGTATCAAAATATTCCATCCATAATGATATCTAAATTCAAATTACAAATCATCCTATCATATTAAGTAATGCAGAAAATCATGCAACTAAATAGAAGATTACAATAGATATTATTAGGATTCAAGGTTTACCATTTCTATGTTGGAATTGCAAAATTTGTTTGTTCCACATATTGAAAGAAACCAGAAGTATTGACCATAATAAACCCCATCAAAATCATACCAATTCCAATCCCTATACCCAATACACAACAATTCTTCCCAATTCCACTTTTCACTTTTAAACAATAATCATTTTCCTTAACCATACCCTTCTTCTCTTCTCGTCCTCCTTCATTATCATTCCTACAAGAATTGGAAATAGAATCTTTTTCAAATAATGGATTAGAATATATTGTAAAACTGGTGTCCCTTTCATTAAACGACTTTCTCAATGATTCCAACTTATGCAAATGTTCTTGTGCCTGTGTTGGATCTGCAGATACAAGGTTTCCTATACATGTAAATTTCTCTTGAATGTCTTCATGTGAATGACTTTCGAGACCACGTAGTATTGCATCATCCAACATTGATTCTAGGTCTTTCAGATTTGTCTCTAAAGTTGGTTTTTCAGATATTTTTTTAGAGACTGTGTCTTTTGAATTTGAAAAGAGTGGTTGGAGAAACGGTTCCAATTTATAAGTGTGGTAACTCTAATGGTTTCATTAACTCAACCGTTTTTTTCCCTTTATTGCCTTGAACAACATATGTATTCATGTCTTGATTAGAGCCGTCAATTAGTTGGAGTTTAATAATGAGAAAACAAGTAGAATCTCTATCTAATCATTTTTTAACCGTAATAAATATTTTATAAGGCCATAAATTATGACAAGGTTCTATACTACAGTCCGTCTTCCATATTATATATATTTAATAATAGTATAATTTAATATATTCCCTTGTTCCCCTTCAATAAACATCCTACTTCCAACAACAAAACTATTAATTAAATTAAGTGTCGTGTTTTATTAATATTTTTTTAAAGAGAAATGATAACAAAAAGATATTATTACAAAAAGAAAAACGACTCCCTTGAATGTATAGACAAGTTAAGAAGCAGCAAAATACTCATCTCACTTGCACTGTTGCACACAAACATAACATATTCGCCACTCATGCAATAACTATTTTAACATTTATGGAGTCTAATGCAACAATTCTAATTAAATACACATCTTTCTTATTTGAATGAAATATATAACAAGGCCTTCAACAAAGAAATTCGAAAAGTTTGAGGTTTTTATTTGATAAATTTTCCATTTTAAATTCACTCGTGCATATTTTTTAATTTGAGTATTATCTCATATCCTTTTCAATTAAATGGAAGAATATTTTAAGGAAAAGGATTCTTGTTTAAAAGTAAAATATAGTGTACAGTAAAATATTCTTCCATTATCTAATCCATGTTAGTATTTGTTTGAGAAGAAGAAAAACGTATCAAAATATTACATCCATAGTGATATCTAAATTCAAACTACAAATCATCCTATCATATCACGTAACTAAATAAAAGATTACAGCAGATACTATTAGGATTCAAAGTTTACCATTTCTATGTTGGAATTGCAAAATTGGTTTGTTCCACATATTGAAAGCAACCAGAAGTATTGACCATAATAAACCCCATCAAAATCATACCAATTCCAATCCCTATACCCAATACACAACAATTCTTCCCAATTCCACTTTTCACTTTTAAACAAGAATCCTTTTCCTTAACCATACCCTTCTTCTCTTCTCGTCCTCCTTCATTATCATTCCTACAAGAATTGGAAATACAATCTTTTTCAAATAATGGATTAGAAAATATTGTAAAACTGGTGTCCCTTTCATTAAAAGACTTTCTCAATGATTCCAACTTATGCAAATGTTCTTGTGCCTGTGTTGGATCTGCAGATACAAGGTTTCCTATACATGTAAATTTCTCTTGAATGTCTTCATGTGAATGACTTTCGAGACCACGTAGTATTGCATCATCCAACATTGATTCTAGGTCTTTCAGATTTGTCTCTAAAGTTGGTTTTTCAGACATTTTTTTAGAGACTGTGTCTTTTGAATTTGAAAAGAGCGGTTGGAGAAACGGTTCCAATTTATAAGTGTGGTAACTCTAATGGTTTCATTAACTCAACCGGTTTTTTCCCTTTATTGCCTTGAACAACATATGTATTCATGTCTTGAGTAGAGCCGTCAATTAGTTGGAGTTTAATAATGAGAAAACAAGTAGAATCTCTATCTAATCATTTTTTAACCGTAATAAATATTTTATAAGGCCATAAATTATGACAAGGTTCTATACTACAATCCGTCTTCCATATTATATATATATATATTTAATAATAGTATAATTTAATATATTCAATTGTTCCCCTTCAATAAACATCCTACTTCCAACAACAAAACTATTAATTAAATTAAGTGTCGTGTTTTATTAATATTTTTTTAAAGAGAAATGATAACAAAAAGATATTATTACAAAAAGAAAAACGACTCCCTTGAATGTTTAGACAAGTTAAGAAGCAGCAGAATACTCATCTCACTTGCACTGTTGCACACAAACATAACATATTCGCCACTCATGCAATAACTATTTTAACATTTATGGAGTCTAATGCAACAATTCTAATTAAATACACATCTTTCTTGTTTGAATGAAATATATAACAAGGCCTTCAACAAAGAAATTCGAAAAGTTTGAGGTTTTTATTTGATAAATTTTCCATTTTAAATTCACTCGTGCATATTTTTTAATTTGAGTATTATCTCATATCCTTTTCAATTAAATGGAAGGATATTTTAAGGAAAAGGATTCTTGTTTAAAAGTAAAATATAGTGTACAGTAAAATATTCTTCCATTATCCAATCCATGTTAGTATTTGTTTGAGAAGAAGAAAAAAGTATCAAAATATTCCATCTATAGTGATATCTAAATTCAAATTACAAATCATCCTATCATATCACGTAACTAAATAAAAGATTACAGCAGATACTATTAGGATTCAAAGTTTACCATTTCTATGTTGGAATTGCAAAATTGGTTTGTTCCACATATTGAAAGCAACCAGAAGTATTGACCATAATAAACCCCATCAAAATCATACCAATTCCAATCCCTATACCCAATACACAACAATTCTTCCCAATTCCACTTTTCACTTTTAAACAAGAATCCTTTTCCTTAACCATACCCTTCTTCTCTTCTCGTCCTCCTTCATTATCATTCCTACAAGAATTGGAAATACAATCTTTTTCAAATAATGGATTAGAAATTATTGTAAAACTGGTGTCCCTTTCATTAAAAGACTTTCTCAATGATTCTAACTTATGCAAATGTTCTTGTGCCTGTGTTGGATCTGCAGATACAAGGTTTCCTATACATGTAAATTTCTCTTGAATGTCTTCATGTGAATGACTTTCTAGACCACGTAGTATTGCATCATCCAACATTGATTCTAGGTCTTTCAGATTTGTCTCTAAAGTTGGTTTTTACATTTTTTTAGAGACTGTGTCTTTTGAATTTGAAAAGAGCGGTTGGAGAAACGGTTCCAATTTATAAGTGTGGTAACTCTAATGGTTTCATTAACTCAACCGGTTTTTTCCCTTTATTGCCTTGAACAACATATGTATTCATGTCTTGATTAGAGCCGTCAATTAGTTGGAGTTTAATAATGAGAAAACAAGTAGAATCTCTATCTAATCATTTTTTAACCGTAATAAATATTTTATAAGGCCATAAATTATGACAAGGTTCTATACTACAGTCCGTCTTCCATATTATATATATTTAATAATAGTATAATTTAATATATTCACGTGTTCCCCTTCAATAAACATCCTACTTCCAACAACAAAACTATTAATTAAATTAAGTGTCGTGTTTTATTAATATTTTTTTAAAGAGAAATGATAACAAAAAGATATTATTACAAAAAGAAAAACGACTCCCTTGAATGTATAGACAAGTTAAGAAGCAGCAGAATAGTCATCTCACTTGTACTGTTGCACACAAACATAACATATTCGCCACTCATGCAATAACTATTTTAACATTTATGGAGTCTAATGCAACAATTCTAATTAAATACACATCTTTCTTGTTTGAATGAAATATATAACAAGGCCTTCAACAAAGAAATTCGAAAAGTTTGAGGTTTTTATTTGATAAATTTTCTATTTTAAATTCACTCGTGCATATTTTTTAATTTGAGTATTATCTCATATCCTTTTCAATTAAATGGAAGAATATTTTAAGGAAAATGATTCTTGTTTAAAAGTAAAATATAGTGTACAGTAAAATATTCTTCCATTATCCAATCCATGTTAGTATTTGTTTGAGAAGAAGAAAAACGTATCAAAATATTCCATCCATAGTGATATCTAAATTCAAATTACAAATCATCCTATCATATCACGTAACTAAATAAAAGATTACAACAGATACTATTAGGATTCAAAGTTTACCATTTCTATGTTGGAATTGCAAAATTGGTTTGTTCCACATATTGAAAGCAACCAGAAGTATTGACCATAATAAACCCCATCAAAATCATACCAATTCCAATCCCTATACCCAATACACAACAATTCTTCCCAATTCCACTTTTCACTTTTAAACAAGAATCCTTTTCCTTAACCATACCCTTCTTCTCTTCTCGTCCTCCTTCATTATCATTCCTACAAGAATTGGAAATACAATCTTTTTCAAATAATGGATTAGAAAATATTGTAAAACGGGTGTGCCTTTCATTAAACGACTTTCTCAATGATTCCAACTTATGCAAATGTTCTTGTGCCTGTGTTGGATCTGCAGATACAAGGTTTCCTATACATGTAAATTTCTCTTGAATGTCTTCATGTGAATGACTTTCGAGACCACGTAGTATTGCATCATCCAACATTGATTCTAGGTCTTTCAGATTTGTCTTTAAAGTTGGTTTTTCAGACATTTTTTTAGAGACTGTGTCTTTTGAATTTGAAAAGAGTGGTTGGAGAAACGGTTCCAATTTATAAGTGTGGTAACTCTAATGGATGATGCCACGAACCAAATATCAGTTTATTTACAAAACATTGTTAGTATATTATATCACTAAGGTTCTCTTTGGTTCAAATAAAGAGAGGGGAATTGAGGTATTTTAAGGAAGGGAAAGAAAGGGGATGTGAGGAATTTTTAAAATTATATATATATATATATATATATATATATATATATATATATATATATAATATATATATATATATATATATATATATATATATATATATATATATATATATATATATATATATATATATGATTAATTCAAAAGAGAGGAGAAGAGAGAAATAAAGAGATTTTAATTAAAAATATGTTTGGTTCACGAAGGGGATGAAAGAAATTTTATTGATAAATTTATATTTTTATTCTTATTATCTTATATAAATTATATAATATTCAAAAAGTAAAAAAAAAATTAATAACATATGCGTAAATAATAAAACACAAAATTTATATTTTTGAGTAATTAAAAAAATTATAATTTAATTCTCCGACGCAAATTAAATTACGTGTAAACAATTTTTAGTCGTGATGAACCATGAGATTGTTTTTATGTTTATTAAGGTTCATTTTTTTTCTTTTAGTTTTGTTATTCTATTATATTTTTTTATACTTAATTTGAAATCGTTCATTATATATATATATATATATATATATATATATATATATATATAATATATATATATATATATATATAATATATATATATATATATATATATATATATATATATATATATATATATAATGAACGATTTTAAATTAAGTATAAAAAAATATAATAGAATAACAAAACTAAAAGAAAAAAATGAACCTTAATAAATATAAAAATAATAAGCTATAAAAAATGAAGTCTTTATAATTTATATTAAATAATAAAATACGAAAATAATTTGAACGGGAGAACACTTATAATAATTAGATGGAAGCAACGATTAAAGTTGGAGCTTGTCCTAACTCAACTTTACAAAATCGGCTTGAAAGATGAGGATTTTCCCATTTATACACACATGTCCATGTCATATGTTATCTGATGTAAGACTCTTAACACCCCTCTCACGGTCATGACTAGATAACTGGAGTGTGGAAATAAATGGTGGGTGACCCGATAGCATAAACCATAGTAGGTGACCCACCTGATCTTAAACGAGATTCTTGATATCATGTTAAAGTTAAAGTTTGGCCTAACTCAACCTTAGAAAAGTGACTTGAAAGATCATGATTGCCCCTACTTATAAACACAAGTTCATGTCAATATTATCCGACGTGTGACTCTTAACAGCAATAAAGAAAACTCTCCCAAAAGAAAAGCAGTAAATGAAAGAAAATGAATAATATTGAAATAATAAAATAAAACTGGGGATATTTTAGTAAACGTAATAATTTTTTAAATATCAAAGTTCAGATCCCCTCCTCTCCAAATCCCTGATTTGGGGGGACGCAAAAAGTGTGTTTTTGAGAGATTTTGTCCCCCTCCACCCCCTAATAAATTTTGAACCAAACACATGTAATTATTAATATTTCTTTCCCTCCCCTCCATTTACCTTCAACCAAATACACCCTAAATAGATACAAAACTGTTCGCTATAGGAAATAAAAATAGGTGGATATTGGATCAAATAAAGTTTTAATATGGTGAAGCAAGCTTCCAATACGGGCATAAGAGAGCGTGGGAAAGACCAAGGTTTAAGGGTCCTGTCATTTTTTGTGTGAGGAAGACCAAGGTTTTAGGCTCACACCTTCAACAATGCCCGATCCACCCACCCAAAAAATTTGAAGGCTTTTGAGGAGCAAGCCTAAACGGGACAAGCATGGTTATTTTCCACACCTATTTCACGATGGGGGGGGGGGGGGGGGGGGGGGTCATCTGAGGGCGAAGATTGGGTGCATGTCTCATGGTTGTGAGCACCTTAAATCCTCAATGTCTTGGTATGCACATTATTAGATTGAGCCTCATCAGGCATGCAGTTGACTCAGATTAATTGCTCAAAAAGTATATCATTGCACATAAATGGAAAGATATTTCAGAGTACTAGTATGTTTTCCCTCGATCATGGTTCCCGTGGGGGATTCCCACCTTACAAAAGTAGAAATGCTTGAAGAGTGCACTACAACAAATAACGCTTATTATGACGAAGATAACACCTCGAACAATAAAAAAATGAGGGTATAAGTACTAGGAGCGTCAGGTTTCATTTTTTTAAAAATAAACAAACAACCATTTACCTCGCTTTTATAAGAAAAGCAAGGGAATAGAGCTATAAGGGAACTTGTTTCGACACCCCGTCATTGCATTTTATGTTTTTTTTCCAGTTGTTTAGTTAGTATTTATCACTTGGCGTATTTCCAAGTTCTATTTTTATCTTTGTTATTATTATTATTTTTATTAGTATTTACCTCGGCTATATGGTCCAACTGAGGGGTAATATATTTGTCATTAATAAATTTCAAAATACTATTTTTAAAATTTATTTTAATTTTTTATTTGATATGTTCTATATCTTTTAATTGAATTTCCAGAAAATTGTGATATTGTATTTTTGATTTTTTTTACTAAAATACCCCTGATTTAAAAAAAACCCAAAATAACCCTAATTTCAAAAAAAAATCAATCTACCCCACTTTTAAGAGGAGGCGCCATACCAATTGGTGTCTCCTCTTAAACTTAGAGAGGAGGCGCCAATTGGATTGGCTAGGGCTCCTGGTGTTGCCAATCCAATTGGCGCCCATGTGTAAAGCTTAAAGGGAGCGTCAATTGGATTGACACCTCTGTGTGTTTTGTAATTTTTTTTCAAAAAAAGTCTATATGATAGATAAAGTCGAAATCGGATCAATTCATATTAATATTAATTCCCGTTTACACAAAAAAAACTAATGTTTTTGACCGAGATTACCTAACCGACCTCCGGTCCCACATCCCCTAACTACCCGAACCCGTGGCCCTAACCCACGTTGATGATTCACTCTAGGTGTTTGAGTATCTGAGGGCCCAGGAACATCACTACCAACTGCAGGAGATTGTCTGTTGAGATAGTCAGACAAATCAGCATAGTCTCGTGTATGCATCGAAGGTGTGCCGCTATAGCTGAGTTCATGACCCATGCCAGAGTAGTTGGGTTGTGTTTGAGTTGTTAGAGGGCGACCGGGACGACTGAAGGGAGATATTGGTGTGAATGATACGTCGAGGAAAGGTTGGAAAGATTGTTGTGGTGTTTGATAGACATATGGTTGTTGAAGGTTTCAGTTTTGAGATGTTTGAGCTTCTTGGCTATGGTAGGAGGAGAGACAGTTGGTGTTAAATGATCGTTGAGTGTTTTGACTAAGGCGGCTTTGGTAGGGTAATGTGTTTGGTGCGACCGTGGAAAGTTCAATACCTTCCGTATTCCTTGTTCCCATGTCATTGTGGCATGCGCACATACTCACTAGGACGCTTACAACCATCTATCTGATGTTTACAAGGCCATTACCGTCATGAATGTGTATAACAAAAGCTTCTCAGTGCTATCAATGGAGGAATACTGGCCTCCATATGAAGGTGACATAGTTTGGCACAACGACGAGATGCAAAGAAAGAAAAAAGGATGGCCAAACAACACGCGTATTAGAACAGAAATGGATACGACTGATAAAATGATAAAACTGTGTAGTATATGTCGTCACTAGGACACAATAAGAACAACTGTCCCAATCGAGGAGCAACATCTGCATCATAAGATAGTATCTCCTTTTAATTTTTGTAACCTTGGATTTTTATATATCATTAACTTTTTGTTACAACAAGGTTAACAACAAACATCACTACAATATAAGCAAACTTAAAACAGAACATTTCTAACTGATTACAATAATCAAATTGATGTCATCTCGTCCAAACATCATTTTCCTAGCATCCTTATCAGTTTTGACTCGCACCGAACCAAATATATTATCGATTCTCTCAATACTTCTAATTTTTTCTCCTTCTAGTGTTTTTCCATCTAACCAATGAACCAACTCCATCTTCAGTTAATCGAAACTAGTGATGTTCCAAAAGAGCATCAACATCGGAGGTTTGTCTCTCGAATAAACCACATTTCCATAGTGGCGACGAACACCAAACATGTTTGCAAAATGATGAAATGAGATGTGGAAAAATGATTCACACACACTTTACGCTAAGGCGTCAGACCAATTGGCGCCTCCTCTACAAACTAACACATGGGCGCCAATTAGATTGGCAGCACCATGTGCTATAGCCAATCCAATCGGCGCCTCCTCTCTAACTTTAGGAGTTGGCACCAATTGGTCTGACGCCTCCTTTTAAAAGTGGGGTAGATTGGGAATTTTTTTGAAATCATGTTTTTTTTTAAATTAGGGCTATTTGGGTAAAAAAATATGTATTTTTTATATTTTATATTTTTAATTAATATTGTCACGTCAGATTTTATATAAAATCGATGTGACACATATATTGCATGAAATACTTCAAACTATAATCTAGCTAGTTTCTAACTTTTCACTTATCTATCAACGCTCAAACATCATTTATGTTGAATTGTAATTCCTTGTGTCAAAGCAGGTTGCTCGACAGAAGAAGGAAGTGTCGAATCACCTAGTATGTTGAGTTGTATTAGTGTGTCGAAGTGTCGAAGCATGTTGCTTCACACATGATTTTGACTTAGGCATATTTTTAGTAGTGTTAACTATTTTGGGATTTTATAGTTTTGGGTTTTGACTTAGAGACTAAGTTAACCTAAATCTATAAATAAAAAGAGTAATCCTTATTCTTGTAATGTTGTATTCATAACATTGTATTCACATGATTTTGTTGTTGCAAAGTGAATAAAGAAGTTTTCCACTGGTTGTGGATAGAGAGAAACTCGTATCTGCGTATGCCCACTTGTTAAAGTGAGAAATCAGAGCCCCGTAGTTCGTGGTACAAAATGTTTGTTTGTTTTTATTGATTTTATATCTTGAAAAGGGTTTTCTAAGTGATGCCCTAAGGCTCAAACAAAAGGTTTGATGAGTTGATATTGATTTTAGATTTTGAAAAGAGGTCGTTCTTGACTTCGTATTGCACTAAAGACTATGGATAAAGGTGAATATCTCGAACTACCAAGTCAAACGTCTTGTGTTCAAAATACTCAGAACGGGTGTAGGAAAGCTCCATTATCATCCCTTCTTTACCACTTAAGGCCCGTGGCGTACAATCCTAATCGTAGTTTATGGTGTTTTGAATTTAATTTGAAAAAATACCGCTTGACGTTGGATCAAGGTTTGTTTATTGATTATGAAATGGTGACGATCCTACCTCCTAAGGTTAGCTAACAAGCAATAATAACACAAAGGAAAGCGAGTAAAAAGTACACCAAAGTGGGGAGAGGTGGACATGAAAAATACAAGGGATTTGTGCGAGAAATAAAGGGTCTCATTGTAAGGTAGCCCAAGAGAAAGCCTTGTGTGTGCATTGTATCCTAAGCTAATAATTGGATAATGGAATTACAAAGCATGTCTGTAACACCTCAAAATTTGCCCTCCTCTCTTGGGACTAGCATAATATATTTGCATTGCATTTTTAGGTCATTAGGCATTGCATATTGCATATCATGTGGTTACATTGTGCAAGCCATCCTCCCAAGTCTGGTTCAGAAGATGAGGAAGTCAAAGTGCAAGCTAGGGTTTTATTGATTGATCATTGGCCATCTGAGGATTGGGCTATGAATTAGGGTTTTGTGATTCTCAAAGGATATTGGTCTTCATCTTGTTTGAAGTGATTCATCATCATCATCATGGTTGGATTTCATCAAGTGTTGGATCAGTATTCCTTGAGATTAGGGTTTTGACCATTGGTCAACCCTAATCAGTTGCATTGGGCCAATCAGGGCATGGTAAAGAGATGGGGTCTATGATGGATATGGGGATCATTCTATGATTGTATTGAGATTATTGAGGCTAGGGTTTCACCCTTGAGCCATTTCATCAGAAAATTGGAGTTCAGATTGATCTATGCATGGCCAAATTCATCTATCAGTTGAAAAAGTCAACTGTGGTCAACTGTGCTTGATTTAATGGATTTGGAGGAAGAAATGAGTTGGATACACTTCATTCATGTTGGAACAAGTGTTATTTGACATTGCAAAGCTCAAGAATGGAGAAAATCAAGTCAGGACAAAAATTGCCAAAAATAGAAAGTGACTTGTAATGGAAGTTTCCAAAAATGGAAAGTTTTTGACCTCAAAGTCACGTGTCCAAGGAAGCTTCAAATGAAAATTTGTTCAACATGAAAGTTGTAGATCTTGTTCTCACCTTTCTAAAAAGTCCAAGAACTTGAAAATCCCATGTATGGTTGGCAAGTTATGGTCCAGGGAATTTCAAAAATGACCCATAATCAGGAGGGCATAACTTCCACATGGAGCATCCAAATTGGGTGATCTTTTTATGCACAAACTCCATTTGACATGTACTTTCATGGTGCATAATTGGATTTCTTCAAAAATGGTCAATGCAAAAAGTCAAATTTCAACTGTACAATTAAAAGTCCAGGGGCAAAATTGTCCAACTTGAGAAATAATGGGAATTTTTGGATGGGGATTTTTGCAACACTTCACAATTGACATTTGGAAATTGTTGGAATCATCATAACATGCCAAGGCCTTGTGGTTTGAGAATTGGCTTTTGAAATGAACTTGGAAAAATGAACAAAGTGCCATCACATGTGGAAAATGCAAAATACTCATCCAATGAACATGAAACAAGTGGCAACAGCTCATGACAGGTGTTTAGGGTTTGTGTGAGCTGGCATTGAGCGTCAATGAGCTGGCATATGCAATTACCATTTTGCCCTTAGCTTGAAAATAACCATTTTGCTAATCACTTGGCATTTGGTTAATTAGAGTAATTAAGCATGGATTAATGAGAGGTATATATTGCTAATCCTAACTAACTTCAGATCAAGAATCACAATTCACAAATCACAATCAAATTCCCTCCAAATTCATCACATTTCTTCAAGAACACAAAGCACAAAAATCCTTCAAACTCTTCCAATTCTCCATGGAATTCGAAAATTCTTGTTGATCCAATCTCCATTCCTCTCATGCTTGGACTGTTTTGGTGATTCAACCTCTAAATCCTCACAATCCGCAACTGTTCATGTGAGCTCCATCCATGGCTTTTGAGAATTTCGCGCAATAGAAGCAACTTCAGTCAAACCTAAGCATTGCATTCAGTTTCTTGGAGCTTCTACTACATCTGTTTGGGATCAAAGCGCGCGAAGAACATCAAGAGCATCACTGCCATCTCCAGGTATTCGATTTTTCGACTGTCACGAATTGGCCAATGCTTATATGCGTTTTGTAGAACGTTGAATGTAGAATTCATTGATGCTTTTGGTTCGTAAAATAGTGGATTGTAGCTCGAGTTAGGTTGATTCAAAGTTATGTTGCAAAACCCTAAGTCGTTCGATTCGTGAGATTTAGAGACAATTAGGTGAAATCGTGATGATATTTGCATTCCTGAGAGTGAGACGGTTCCAACCATGTGCCGTTTGTAGATTTTCGTTGAAAAAAGTTCTTCGCGTGTTCTTGACATTTCTGGATGAAGAAGATGAAATTTCTGGAAAATAACCTTGTTTGATCCAGTTTTTCGTTTGAATTTTTGAACAGGCTGTTTACCGCGCCTTGCCTTTGGTATTTACAAAACTGCCACTGAACTCTTTTAATTAATAAAACATTCAATAATTATTTAAAAATCACATAAATCTTAGAAAAATCATAAAAAATTATTGGAAGGTCACAAAAATATGAGGATTTTTTCTACAACTTCCATTTTGTCTCTAGTTTTTTATGAGTAGGATTTTGCAAATTGTGCATGATGAATTGTTGACTTTGCTTAGGGATGTTTGACTTAGGTCATTCTTGATACATTTTGCCATTTCCATTGTGAAATTCTCCTGCCTTAAAAGAAATGTCTGAAATTTTTTATGGTGATTGTAGACATGTTGCTGGTGATTTACATATAAAGTTTGTGAGTTTTTGATACCTGTGGAGTGAGATATGCATTTTTGAACTTAGGTGTGACAATTTGTGTCACACCTCATTAGGGCAACTTCATGAAATTATTTGCCTAGCCTATGCTTGTTAGAATGGATTGAAATTTTGCATGTATGATCATGAATATGTTGAGATGTTATGTGAATTTTTCTGGATTTTTATATGGCATTTTCAATTTGATTGATATTTTTCATCTCTGTTGGTCAATTATGCAAGCTTGTGTGATATATGTAGGGATATCTTGTGTGAAATGCTCATATGGTTTTGGATGATGATGAAATTTGGTATGATGGTTGTAGACACATTGTAGGACATCCCTGTTTTGATCCCATTCATTTATTAACTGTTTTCATTGATTTATGAATTTTTGAAGTGAATGCATGTGTTGATGATATGGTTTGGCTTGAATATTTGTGTCTGTTTTTCTTGATTTTCATTGACATAGTTCCTTTTGTCCAATTGAGCTAAAAATTGACATGCTATACCTTGAATATGTCCTGTTTAGGTTTAAATTATTTGAGGATTTTTGGAATTGTTTTGATATGGATTTGGTTAAAGTCATTCTGTTTGTGTTTTTGGTGTTGCATTTGACATAGTTTGGATTGTTTTGATCATGAAATGAATATGGTAAATGATAGGAACATGGGATCAAATGCCTTGGCTTTCTATTTGTGTTAATTTGATTTTGGTTGAGAATCCTTTGCTGTTTAGACTTTTTTCTCCCTTTTGGACCTTAGGCTTGGCCTAGAGGTCCAGTTTCTCACATTTGCTTGATTTTTCAGGATGAAAAGCACCATGATAAAGGGATTGAGCCAAGTGGATTAAATTGACATTGTTTGATGTTGAGGATTAACATGAATTTGTTTTGTAGGTTGTGAAGCTTGAGCTTGAGCTCATAGCTTGCCTTGTTGTGTGTTATCTGTATAGTCTGACTGGTTAACATTTGCTGTTTATGATTGTCTGTCTGAGCACTGATGATACTTGATTGTTTTCAGGTACATTTAGTCGCTTACAGTTCTTTAAGAACTTGCTTGCTGCTGCTTGGTTTTTAAACCACTTGAGGTAGGACTTCTATTCTTCATGTAGTCTGGAGACCCGGTCTGTTATTTGGCCGGGCAAAATGTCTGAAGTCCTCCTTAAGAGGCGATGTTTGTGATTGTTTAATATTGTGCCTAAGCAGGTGAAGTCCTCTATGAGGCAATTGGTGGAAGCCAAGGGATATGCAATCTATCCCCCACTATTCTGTGAGTCGTCCCTCTGCTCACATGTCTGTGTGTTGATGCATTGGGACACAAACCCAAGATCTCGTGCTGTTGCACAATCGAGTCAGAGTCTTTGAGCGTAGAAGGGTCCCTCCATTCTGGACCCACGCTCCTTTGTCAGAAGCTCTCCCTGGTCAGGGATAAGAGCTGTGAGGTCTCATCCTCACTTCACCTTTTCATCTGCTTCACCTTAGCCTCGTAATGGCAAGGTTAAGAGCGACTAACACCCATGTACAGATGAATTGCTTCGGCAGTTACACCTATTGATTGAGCCCATTTGTTTGGTTATAGTGTGTGCTATGTGAATATCTGTTTGAGATGCCTGTTCTCATTTAATGTATGCTTGTATGCTTGTATGCTTGCTTCTTTCCTGGATAGGATTAGCTTGCAGTTGTGCAAGTAGGTAGAAACCTGAACGTAGGGTAACGATGCATGACAACACTAGGCTCGAGTACAGCTCCCTGGTAGTGTGTCTTCCCTCGGTTTCTGGCTAGGTTTTCTTTCCCTTGAGGGGGAACTACATCGCCCTGATCCTCGTTCCAGACGAGGTATGTAGGTAGGTGGTCGTGCGAGACCACTCCGGGCACTTTTTTTCTTTTTTGCGTGTGTTTACTTGTTATCTGATTGTGTGTTTTGGTTTGGATGCCGACGTAAGTCCAGTGATTGGCTGTCGGGCTCCACGTTTGCCCTTCTGAGTGTGTTTTGGTTCGGATGCTGACGTAATTCCATTGAGTGGTTGTCGGGCTCCATGTTTGCCATCTGTTTGTGCGTTTTGTGTTGTTTGGCGTGCGTAAGCCGAACTACAGTGGCTCTGATTCTCGTTCTAGACGAGATATGTAGGCATAGGACGCGATGTCCTATCGAGCTCCCTTCTCTTAACCCCACCTGCGTTCCCTGTGTGTGTGTGTGTGATGTTTTAGCAACCTATTCTTTATTTTAGAACATGGATCCCGTCGAGTACGACGGACGTGAGGGGTGCTAATACCTTCCCCTCGCGTAACCGACTCCCTTACCCTTTCTCTTTGGTCGCGAGACCATTTCCTTTCCAGGTTTCTCTGAGCGTTTCCTTTCCCTATCTTGGGATAAATAACGCGCAGTGGCGGCTCTGTGTTGTGTTTTTATTTGAGTCCTGCCGGTTGATTTTCGCGGATGCGACAGCTGGCGACTCTGCTGGGGACATATAGATGTAGACCTGTGCTGGTCCATCTTCCCTGAGCGAGTCCTTCCTAGCGTTCTAGGATAGTTTATGTTGCTTGTTTTGTTTGATTTATTGCATTTATTATTCTGACTGTGTATATATTTGCATTAATGTCTGCATGCATCATACTATCATGTTGTTGCCGTCCTCTGTGCAGGTGATTCCTCTGTTTTGGGGTGGGTGTTCTGAGTGGGGCTAAAACCCAGGCCCGAGTATACACCTAGGATTAGCGTGGTCTCGCGTCGCTCACATGTCGGTTGGGCATGATGTTGCGATGTGACATACCACAAGCCGGACGAGGTTCATCTGAGAAGTGCTCTTCCAGTGGAGTTTTCCACTTTGGTTGGGTTATCTCTTTTGAGCCGTTGACTCTGGTGACCGATCATTTCCCGGATCTTTGGTTTAAACGGTCTTAAGGGAGCTACAATGGCACACCCGAAAGGGCAAACCCATTGAGTATCTCTGCCCGATTGTCGAGACTATTATCCGCCTTAGGATAACCTGTTTAGAATTTACCTGTGAGGGGAGGGTTGATTATTTCAGATGCATTGCTCAGATGGTGACTTTTTGTTCCGTGGATCAGAGTCATATTTATAAGTCGGATTTATGGCCGTTTATTTCTGAGACGCCGGAGTGCTGTCCGTGATTTATCAATGGGGATCCGTTTATTTCAGGATTCCCCGGGCCGAATTATTTATCAATGGAGATCCGTTTATTTCAGGATTCCCCGGGCCGATTCAGATGGTTTTGGGTATCTGCTCAGAGATGGTTTGATGATGATGCTGATGATGATGATGATGTATCTATCTTCCGTTTATTTCGGAACCCTTGAGTTGGATTTGTGG
Source organism: Lathyrus oleraceus (assembly GCF_024323335.1). Classification (NCBI taxonomy): domain Eukaryota; kingdom Viridiplantae; phylum Streptophyta; class Magnoliopsida; order Fabales; family Fabaceae; genus Lathyrus; species Lathyrus oleraceus. Next base: position 546,876 of record NC_066582.1, on the reverse strand, counting down.
TTACATTTTCGCCTTCAGATGGTTATGATCAGTTCAGAGACCAGGTTTCAGTGCAGATGATCAGATGGCTTGGAGGATGGCAACGCATTGCATTCATTCATCAACATCATTACATCTTGCATTAATTGCATCTAACACATGTTTACCCATATGCAGGGACCCTTTTGATCGAGATCCTGGTTGAGAGATCTTTTGCCCAGATATGAGAAGACCCGGTTTGAAGGATGATGTGGCCTACAGTTTCTTTGACCCAGAGATCAGTGTGCTGAAGGATATGATAGCTTTGATTGCTCCCGACCATGTGGGGTTGTTTCGTGAGACGTATGGGGGGATTCTGAAGATGGTTTTCAGACTCACTGATAGAGACCGGAGTGCCATTCATACTCTTCTTCAGTTTTATGATCCTGAGCTGAGGTGTTTTGTCTTCCCAGATTACTTACTCGGGCCGTTGATGGAGGATTATGCTGATATTTTGGGTATTCAGATCAGAGATCAGGTGCCTTTCTATGCTACCAAGGAAGAGCCTGATATTGGAGGGACTGCCCGTGCTCTTTATTTGAGTCCGGAGATGGTGAAGGGTAATCTGAAAGAGAAGGGGAAGTTGCCTGGTTTTCATCTCAGTTTCCTGGAGGCTAAGGCTAAGGAGCATGCAGCGTTAGGTAACTGGAAAGCTGTTTGTGCTCTGATTGCTGCGGGCATTTATGGGATCATTATGTTTCCTAACCAGAAGAACTTTGTGGATATTAACGCCATTCGCTTGTTGGTTCGAGGAAATCCTATTCCCACCTTGATTGGAGATGTCTATTACTCGGTCCATAACCGGAATGAGAAGAGGCGTGGGGGGTTGATTCGATGTTGTGCACAGTTACTATACAAGTGGTTTATGGGTTATTTGCCGTCTAAGGGTGCTTTTGTTCTTTTGGGCCAGAATGTTAATTGGGCGACCAAACTGATGGGTTTGAGGGCCAAAGACATAGATTGGACTCACAGTAGTGGGGTTGGACAGGATTTCATTTGCAGTTGCAGGGGTTTTCCCAATGTACCGCTTATAGGAGTTCAGGGTTGCATTAATTATAACCCGACACTTCTTAAGAGGCAGATGGGATTTGCTATGGAGCTTCCACCATACAAGAGTGAGGTTCAGGAATCTGTGTACTTCCCAGTTGAGGGTAATCAGGCCAGGGTGAAGCAGGTAGCTGAGGCATGGCGCAACATTCAGAGGAAAGGCAAGGTTTCTTGGGGTAGAGCTAATAACAGATCTTTTCCTCCGTTCGATGACTGGCTCAGTAAGAGAGTGGAGCTTACTTGTCTACCATTTCCTATGGTTGATCCTTGGTATCCGTTGGTTGAAGAGACTCCTACTACTGTCAGTATGGACGAGTTCTTAGAGATGAAGCGGGAGAGAGATCAGTTGCTCGCAGAAAAGACGGAATTGGAGATGAGTGTTGCTCGGGTTCAGAGGGTTAATCAGGAGCTCAAGGGGAAGATGGAAGATCAAGACAAGCGGCATGCCCTGGAAGCAAAGCGCTTTGAGATGGATACTGCCTATTATGGGAAGGTCAGTCAGGCCTTGGCATCTTCATCAAAGGAGCATGACATCACCAAAGAGAGATTGGCTAGAGCTTCGAAGGTCATTGAAGATGAGAAGAGAAGGCAAATCTTGGTGAAAGATCAGAGGGATAACAGAGTCCGAGTCCTCATTGTTGAGTGGGAGGCGAAACTGAGGGTTAAGGAGTCAGAGAATCTGAGGATTATTGCTGAGTGGGAAGCTAAGCTGAGGGTTAAGGAGTCAGAGAACATGAAGATCGTCGCCGAGAGAGATCACTACATGGCAGAGAGAGATCACTACTTCAGACAGATGAAGATTCATCAGAAAGAAGTGGGGAGATTGCAGCAGGAGAACACCGAGCTCAGGTTCGCCGCAGAGTTCGCAAGGATGGAAGATGAGATAGGGCCATCTGTGGGACCCTCATCCAGTTAGATCTTTCATTTGTTTTGGATTACCGTCAGGCTTGTTGACGGAATTCACTTGCTTGTATTTCTTTCCTGATTCTGGAGGATTGTATTTGAATTTTATCTGGCTTGATGTATGACTATGGCATTTGTTGTGCACTTTTGGCTATGTGATGGTATTTTTCATTCAGTGATTGATCTTCAAGCTTTATTTGCTTTACTGTACGCACTCACACAAGCACACACATGGTTGGGGGTATCATGCTAAATCACATATCTCCGATCTGCATGATGAAATCAAACACTGTATATCAGAATATTGATGCCGGATTATTATTTGTCTCGATGATGCCAGGATCGAGAGACAAAGTGTCCTTCATATGGATAGACACTGCATCCATGCATTGATCATAATAACCTGTGTTTTATTTTGCAGGTATCTGTTGCTAACGTGCTTGATTGTTTCAGGAATCATTGCTCGTGCTCGCAGAACTGTACCTTTGCACTCAACACGCCCTCACAGATATTATACCAGACACAATACTCCCAGACTCATGGAGCTTCCCAGTGCAGATATTCTCGAGCTGAAAGACAAAATGACTGAGCTGATCAACATCATGCAAGGCTTTGCAGTTGGTCAGAAGGCGTTGGCAGATAAAGTTGAAAAGCTCGAGCGGGCTTCTGCAGCAAACAGCGGAGTTAACCTGGATGGAGTCTCCAACCAGGGGCAGGGGTCTCGAGATGGTGGAAAGAGGACCACTGTTGGTATTGTGAATAATGCTGGTGGGTTCGGTGGTGCTGTTGGCCAACCGGGGCAGAATCAGAAAGATAATTTTGTGCCTCCGTTTTATGGGTTTGATGAAGACCAGGAGGAAGACAGGGAGGCTGACCAGTTCTCAATGCAGAATGAACCTTTCGTGCCTTATAGTGCTCCACCTCAGAACAAGGAGATCCAGCTGCTGGCTGAGAAGATCAAGGTCTTGGAGAGTTATGCCACGCCTGGGGTGGTGAATATGTCTAACATGGGGCTGGTCGAGGGGATTGTGATCCCGCAGAAGTTCAAGGCGCCCACTTTTGACAGATATAATGGGAGTTCTTGCCCAGAGACCCATCTTCAAGCCTTCGTCCGCAAAATCTCTGCATATACCATGGACCAGAAGCTGTGGATGTACTTTTTCCAGGACAGCCTGTCCGGAGGTTCCCTGGAGTGGTATACCAAGCTCAAATCTTCTGATATAAAGAACTGGCAGGATCTTGGGGATGCTTTCTTCAAACAGTACCAGTTCAACGCTGACATGGTTCCGAGTCGTACCCAGCTGCAGGGTATGTCTCAAAAGAACAATGAGGGGTTCAAGGAGTATGCTCAGCGGTGGAGAGAACTGGCTGCGAGAGTTCAACCTCCTCTTGTTGATCGTGAAATGTCTGACTTGTTCATGGGGACCCTGCAGGGACCGTTTGCTGAAAGAATGGTTGGATGTCCTGTCACTAATTTCTCTGATATTGTGGTGGCTGGGGAACGAATAGAAAGTTGGTTGAAGCTTGGCAAGATTCAGGGTACTGCATCTGCGTCTTCTTCGGGGTCTAAGAAGCCATTCGGTAATAATGGTGGGCAGAGGAAGAAGGAAGGAGACACCAGTGCAGTGTATTCACAACGTGGACCCGGTAGGGACCGTTACTTCCAGCACACTGCTGCGGTAACTATTCCTGCTGAGTCTCATCCTATACAACCGCAACAACAGCAGCAACAGCAACAGAGACAACCCTTCCAGCAGAGGCCGCAGAGGGCTGGATATCAGGTCAGGGGTAGAGCTATGGATCGTCAATTTGACATACCTCCAGTGACCTATGCTTTCTTGTTTAAGAAATTGCAGGATTTGGGGCTTGTGCAAACCAGAACCCTGGCACCTTTGAGACCTGATCAAAGGCCAGCCAGCTATGACGAAAATGCAAAATGTGAGTTCCACTCAGGTGCGCCTGGGCATAATATTGAGAACTGTAAAGCTTTTAAGCACACAGTTCAGGACTTAGTGGATTCAAAGGCAATCAATTTCGCACCATCTCCTAATGTCAATGCCAATCCCATGCCAGCGCATGGTCAAAGGGGGGTGAATGCCATTTCTGCAGAGGATAAAGTGGGGGTGTCTGATGTGGACCAGCTGAAGACTCCGTTGGCTGAGGTCAAGGGGCTGTTGTTGAAAAATGGGGTTTATCCGGGCTGCGGCCACGAGTGTGCTGAGTGCACTATCTCTGTCAACGGTTGTGGGCTTCTGAGGAAGTGTGTCCAGGGTCTGATGGACGAAGGGATTATCATGATTGAGAGGGCTGATAAAGGAAAAGATGAAGTCTCCACCATAACGATTTATTATGATCCGGTGGATTTGTCGAACCTTGTTGAAGAGGCTCCAGTTACCATCACGGTGCCTGGGCCAATTCCCTACGACAAAGATGATGCCGTGCCGTGGCATTATGGTGGGGAGGTATACTGTAATGGGGAGAAAGTTGAGGAGCAGTCTGCAAGTGAAACCACCGTGCTAAAGGTGGATAATGCCGGTCCCAGCGGTTTCACTCGCAGCGGGAGATTGTTTGCTCCTGATACTCTGAGAAGGGGAGAAGACGAAAAAGAGAAAAAAGAAAAGGCCGAGGCTTTAGCCAGGGCGAAAGGGAAAGCTGTGGTGGATAATGGAAGTACTCCTGTGGTGACACCGGCGCCTGCGGGGTCGGAAAATAAACTTGATGATGATGCCGAAGAGTTCTTAAGGATCATCAAAAAGTCAGAGTACAAACTGGTTGATCACTTGCAGCAAACTCCTTCCAAGATCTCAATTCTTTCATTGTTGTTGAGTTCTGAGGGGCATAGGGAGGCCTTGTTGAAAATTCTGAAGAAGGCTTATGTTCCTCAGGAGATCACCATCAATCAACTGAAGACGGTCGTATCCAATGTGCATGCTAGCCATGGGTTGGGCTTTACGGATATGGACCTGACAGTGGATGGAAGGAATCACAATAGGGCGCTGCACATAGCTATGGAATGCAAGGGGGCCGTGCTTTCGCATGTGCTGGTTGATACCGGCTCCTCATTGAATGTGTTGCCAAAGAAGGCCTTGGCAAAGCTGAACTGTGATGGGCTGATTTTGACCCCGACTGATTTGATTGTGCGGGCTTTTGATGGGTCGAAAAGGGCTGTGTTCGGAGAAGTAGAGCTACCGGTGAAGATTGGACCTGAGGTGTTTAAGTCGACATTCTATGTCATGGACATTCAGCCGGCATACAGTTGCCTGTTGGGTCGCCCATGGATTCATGCTGCGGGAGCAGTTACTTCGACTTTGCACCAGAAACTGAAATATATTTGGGAAGGTCAAGTCGTCACTGTGTGTGGGGAAGAGGACATATTTGTCAGCCACCTATCCTCGTTTAAATATGTGGAGATGGATGGTGATATCTGGGAGACACCTAGTCAGGCTTTCGAAACTGTTAAGGTGGAGAATGCTCTGTTTGCTAAGCAGGAGGAAGAGAAGCCGTCCATTGCTTCATACAAGCAGGCCGCTGAGGTGGTTAAAAGTGGAGAGGCTCCTGGTTGGGGCAGAATGATGGAGATTCCTGAGAAGAAAGACCGATTTGGAGTTGGGTATCAGCCTGGCAGAGGCTCGTCTGGACAAGGCGGAGGACGTCGTACGTCGGTAACCTTCACAAGTGCCGGAATGCTGGATCCGGATCACATCTGTATGATGGGTGAAGATGCTGATAGCGACTGTGACATGGACCAATGGATAAAGCCGTGTGCACCAGGGATGGGAATCCAGAACTGGAAGGCTGAAAAGATCATCCGGGTCACTCTCCTTGAAGAGTAATGTTTTTCCTGTTTTTAGTCTTATATGCATGAAAGCCTTACGTGTTGCCCGACGCGTAACGGTTCATTGTAAGGGCCACCTCATGTTTAAATTTGCAAATTTGCATCATGAATAAAGGATGTTTTTCAGTCAAAAAGCGGTGTTCCCTGTTTTTCATTTATTTTTGCAGTTTAAAAATAAAAACAAAATAAAAATGGCAATGTTTTCATTTTTCTTTTTGATTTGTCACACCGGTTCTAAAGCAATGCATGAATCAACATTCATGCAGATGCGATTCCGCTCCGGATCTTATTGATAACAATCCTGTTACACCCTTGTATGACTTTGACAATCCGATCTATCTTGCTGAAGAAGAAGACGAAGAAGATTGTGAACTGCCAGGGGAATTAGCCAGGTTGTTAAAACAAGAGGAGAAGGTGATTCAGCCGCACGAAGAGCCGATTGAGGTTGTGAACTTGGGTACCGACGAGGTTAAGAAAGAAGTGAAAATTGGGGCTGCTTTGGAGGAAGGTGTCAAGAGCAGATTGGTAGTGTTGTTGAAAGAGTATGTCGACATCTTTGCCTGGTCTTATCAAGATATGCCAGGGTTGGATACCGATATCGTTGTGCACAAGCTACCGTTGAGAGCAGATTGTCCTCCAGTGAAGCAGAAATTGCGTAGAACTCGACCTGATATGGCGATGAAAATCAAGGAAGAAGTGCAGAAGCAGTGGGATGCTGGTTTCCTTGCTGTCACTAATTATCCGCCGTGGGTTGCAAACATTGTGCCAGTCCCGAAGAAAGATGGTAAAGTGAGAATGTGTGTGGACTACCGAGATCTGAACAGAGCTAGTCCGAAAGATGATTTTCCATTACCTCACATTGACGTGTTGGTAGATAATACAACTCAATTCTCGGTGTTTTCCTTCATGGATGGCTTTTCTGGCTATAATCAAATCAAAATGTCGCCAGATGATATGGAGAAAACTACGTTCATTACACCGTGGGGCACCTTTTGTTACAAGGTGATGCCATTCGGTCTCAAGAACGCCGGTGCTACTTATCAGAGAGCCATGGTGACTTTGTTTCATGATATGATTCATCATGAAATCGAATGCTATGTTGATGACATGATAGCAAAGTCCCAAACAGAAGAAGGGCATTTGGTAGATCTGGCCAAGTTGTTCGACCGGCTGAGACAGTTCAGACTGAGGTTGAACTCGAACAAGTGCACGTTCGGAGTGCGGTCCGGTAAATTGCTGGGGTTCATTGTAAGTGAGAAAGGAATCGAGGTTGATCCTGCAAAGGTAAAAGCAATAAGAGAAATGCCTGAACCGAGAACAGAAAAAGAGGTTCGTGGTTTCTTAGGTAGATTGAACTACATTTCACGGTTCATATCTCATCTAACAGCCACGTGCGAACCGATATTCAAATTGTTAAGAAAAGATCAAACGGTCAGGTGGAATGATGATTGCCAAGCGGCATTTGAAAGAATAAAAGAGTATTTGCAGGAGCCTCCGATTTTGATGCCTCCTGTGGAGGGAAGACCGTTAATTCTGTACCTAACAGTCCTTGAGGGATCTATGGGGTGCGTATTGGGGCAGCATGACGAGTCTGGTCGAAAAGAGCATGCCATATACTACCTTAGCAAAAAGTTTACCGACTGTGAAACCAGATATTCACTGCTCGAGAAAACTTGTTGTGCTTTGGTCTGGGCTGCTCGCCGACTAAGGCAGTACATGCTGGTTCATACCACTTTATTGATTTCTAAGATGGATCCAATCAAGTACATTTTTGAAAAGCCAGCATTGACCGGACGGGTTGCGAGGTGGCAAATGATTTTGACTGAATATGATATCCAGTATACCTCTCAGAAAGCGATTAAGGGGAGTGTATTGTCTGATTACCTCGCCCAGCAACCCATTGATGATTATCAACCGATGAAGTTTGAATTCCCTGATGAGGACATCATGTTTCTCAAATCGAAAGATTGCGAGGAACCAATCCCGGAGGAGGGGCCTGACCCTGAATCCGAATGGATTCTGATGTTTGATGGGGCCGTTAACGTGAATGGAAGCGGTGTTGGTGCTGTTTTGGTTACGCCGAAAGGATCCCACATTCCTTTTGCTGCCCGGCTAACATTTGAGTGCACCAACAACGTGGCTGAATATGAAGCTTGCATATTGGGGATTGAAGAGGCGATTGATTTGAGGATCAAGAACCTTGTCATTTATGGAGATTCAGCTCTGGTGATAAATCAAGTTAACGGAAAATGGTATACGCATCAATCTCATTTAGTGCCGTATCGAGATTATACGAGGAGATTGTTGACGTTTTTCACCAGGGTGAAGTTGCATCATGTGCCCAGAGAGGAGAATCCTTTGGCAGATGCTTTGGCTACTCTGGCTGCCTTGATTAAGGTGCAGAGGTGGAATCAGTTCCCCAGTGTGGAAGTAGGTCGTCTGGATAGACCGGCTTATGTGTTTGCTGTTGATACATCGTCTGATGATGAGAAGCCGTGGTATTACGACATCAAGCGCTATCTAGAGACTCAAGAGTATCCTGAGGGAGCATCGAAAAAGGATCGAAAGACTCTGCAGAGGTTAGCCATGGTGTTTTATCTGAATAAGGATGGGGTTTTGTATAAGAGGAATTTTGATTGGGTCTTGCTCCGATGTGTTGATGATAGAGAAGCAAGCCAATTGATGAAAGAGGTTCACTAAGGGTCGTTCGGTACCCATGCCAGTGGGAATGCAATGGTGAAGAAGCTGCTGAGAGCAGGTTATTATTGGATGACAATGGAGGCCCAATGTTTTAATTTCGTGCGGAAGTGTCATAAATGCCAGATTTATGCTGATAAGGTGCACGTACCACCAAATCCGTTGAGTTTAATGTCGTCTCCATGGCCGTTTGCTATGTGGGGCATTGATATGATCGGAAAGATTGAGCCTACAGCTTCGAATGGGCACAGATTCATATTAGTGGCTATTGACTACTTCACCAAGTGGGTTGAAGCAGCCTCTTATACGAATGTGACGAAGCAGGTTGTTGCCAGATTTCTCAAGAGAGACATCATTTGCAGATATGGGGTTCCCGAGAGAATCATTACTGATAATGGTTCTAATTTGAATAATAAGATGATGGCAGAACTGTGCCGGGAATTCAAGATTGAGCATCACAATTCTTCTCCCTATCGTCCAAAGATGAATGGGGCGGTGGAGGCAGCCAACAAGAATATAAAGAAGATTGTGCAGAAAATGGTGGTAACCTATAAACACTGGCATGAGATGTTGCCGTTTGCATTGCATGGGTACAGAACGTCGGTGCGTACATCTACTGGGGCAACTCCTTTCTCATTGGTATATGGGATGGAAGCGGTATTACCTGTTGAGGTTCAGATTCCCTCTTTGAGAGTCCTGATGGACGTGAAGTTGCAAGAGGCTGAATGGGTAAGGGCCCGGTATGAAGAGTTGAGACTGATAGAAGAAAAGAGGCTAGCAGCCATTTGTCATGGGCAGCTATACCAGCAAAGGATGAAGCATGCTTTTGACAAGAAGGTGCGACCCCGGATATATCACGTAGGTGATATGGTGCTGAAAAGGATCCTTCCTCCTCAAAATGATCGAAGGGGCAAATGGACACCCAATTATGAAGGTCCATTCGTGGTCAAGAAGGTTTTCTCTGGTGGAGCCTTGTTGCTAACGACCATGGATGGTGAGGATTTTCCATCCCCTGTGAATGCGGACGCAATTAAAAAATACTTCGTATGAAGAGACCCGCTGGACGAAAAGAACAAAATAGTCCAGGCAAAAATGGGCATCCCGGCGAACCAAAAACAGAAAGAAAGGTTCGGGCAAAAATTAGGGATAAAAAGAAAAAATGTACACCCGGCAAGTCGAAAACCTGGAAAGGCGACTTGGGCAAAAAAGGGTATCCCGGTGGACTGAAAACCCGAAAGGGCGGTTCAGGCAAAAGAGGGATTGAAACGAACAACTGCGTCTAGCATGATCGTTTGCGCTTTGGTTAAAGCATCATGGATAATACCCGGTGGGGATCAATCAGAAACGTCTTGTTCAGAAGGCAGAAAGCATGGAGAGTCTGAGGACATATGGGGTGTAACCGAGTTGGAACTCGATGAGATCGCGGGTTTCACATTGCCATTAGGATAGATTTTTCCTTTTGTGCAGTTACCTCTTTTCAGGAATTGCTTCCTTTGTATTGCTCAATTTGAGCCACACTTTTCAAATCAATAAAATTCATATTCAGTCAAATAATTTTGTTTTTGTTTTTCATTACCGCTTTGATTGCAAAAACATCCGATTATTTTGATAAAGAATTTTGCATTTTAATACATACAGGTTCCTTCCAATGCATGTTTATAAGATTGAAAGCTTGAAATCTTATTCGGAAGGTTGAGTGACCCAAGTGTTGAAATCTTGACACGCCTGGGGCACGGTTTTATCTAACGATCTGTTTTGCAGGAACTGTTAGGTATTCGTCACTCACTTGCAGGTGGTGATGTGGAAGCTTTTGATAAAACAGATCCCCAGAGAGTTCGATCAGGGACGAATGAATGAAGAAGGAATGACGAAGACGTTGAGACGTACGACGATCCTTGATAGTAATCAAGAAGACTCTTCAAAGTCGGAAGACTTGAAAGTATGTAATTCCCCGCAGAGTCCGACCAGGGACGAGTGCATGAAGAAAGGACGGTAGGAAGAGACGACGCGAGACGTCCGACGGCCTTAAAATTAATCAGGAAGACTCTTCAAAGTCGGAAAATTGGAATTTCTGTATAATTCCCAGGAGTACGTCCCGTCGAGTGCGGAGCGGTTGGGAATACAAGATGATGGAGCAGAAAAGGTCCAGACGAGTCTGGGAATTCTCAAAAGTGGAAAGCTGATACGAGATTGGGAGGTGGATACCATGGTTCGACGAGTCGACGGGTGTTCTATACCAACTTTTCTCATTTCCCCGGCGAGGTCCCCAAGCAGAATTAGAGGACCAAATCTCTAGCAGATCCAAAGGTCTGTGACATCCCCAGCCGAGTCAAGATGGTTATCCCCGGCAGGTGTAAAACGGTATTTCCTCAGCAGCCAGGTCTGAAGGTTGCTATTCCCCGAGTGGAGCGGGTTTCAATGAAATATATCTCCAGCAGTGTTCATCCTACCAGTGGATTGGACAAGTTCCCGTAGCGGACGGATTATCTGCATCCCCAGCTGAGTGTATCTACCTATGGATTGCATGGGTTGTCCCCAGCGGAGTAGCATTCGTTTTCCCTAGCAGGGTTTGGATGGTTATCCCCAACAGGTGTCAGACCGATGCTTCCCCAGTTGACGGGCCTGGAGGTTGTTGTTTCCCAGCGGAGTGTTTGTGAAGCACTTCCCCAGTAAAGTCGTCAGGTATCTGTGAGGGTTTTCCCAAAGCAGAGTCGGGATTGATATCCCTGGCAAGTCAAAGACTGTTGTATCCCCACAGAGTGTTGGTGGTGCTTATCCCCAGCAGTTTCTCGAGCGGATTGGGTGCAAAGGAGGTTTCCTCAGCAAGGGTTACCTGTTCCCAACAGCAGTGCTATTCCCCAGCAGGGTGGAGTTGGAGCAATGTCGAGTTCCTCAGCAGAGTGTCTCGAGCTCTTCAGAAGAGTCCCTTGAGGGGGATATCTTTTTTCTGCATTCATCATGAAAAAATAGCATGGCATATTGCATAGAAAAATAATAATCGCGTAGCATTTCCATATTTATGGAGCATTACGCAGAAAGAAGATCATGCATCATATTGCAAGCATAAGCTAGTCTCAAGCCGTGGTTACTGTTTGAGAAGTGGTTTTTTCCAGACAGTGAAGATGTTACTCCGAGGAGTCTAGCATTATGATTGAATCGAAGATATTCCCCAGTAGTGCGATACTGGAGGAGATTTGTTTTTCCGTCGGACAGAGATGGGAAATATTTTGCGATCAGCGCATTTCAAGCCATGGTTACCGCTTGGAGTTTTGGTTTCGCCAGATGGTGAAGATGCATACTCTGAGGAGTTCAACATCACGACGTCAGATTAGCAATGTTCCCCAGTAGTGCGATACTGGAGGAAATTTTTCCGTCGGACGGAGATGGAAATAATATCAGAAGACGTTACGCGATCAGCGCGATTCCGGGGTTCAAATGGAGAAAAGGAGATGTTGAGGCATTTTCTGGGGTTCAAATGAAGAGAGGGAAGTGTTGCGACATTTTCTGGAGATCGGGGTTCAATCAGAGAAGAGTATATGCTGAGGCATTTTCGGGGGTTCAAATGAAGATTGGAGTTGAAGATTGTATCCGGGATGAGGTCCTTAGGATTATCTTCTGTTCATGTGTCACCTTAGACTCTGGCTGAGGCCAATGGAGGTCGTTCTAGGTGTCTTCTGAGGAAGAGATACACATGCTACCTTCCTTAGTGAAGGTATACCCTCTGACATGTCGCCCTCAGAGTGGTTTGGTGTTATTTCCGGCGTTGCCAGCGGAATTATCACAAGAAGTTGGAGAACGGGGTTCAATCGGAGAAAGGGAAATGTTGAGGCATTTTCTGGAGATGGGGTTCAAATGGAGAAAAGGAGATGTTGCGGCATTTTCTGGAGAACGGGGTTCATATTGGCGATCGCGAGTTATCGTCAGGCGACTGGGGTTCAAATCGGAGAATGGGGTTCATTATTTGGCAAACAGGAGAGCGGGGGTTCAAATGCAGGGATCCGAGGATCATTTGCGCAAGAGAAAATTTCGGGGTCCAAGAAAATGAAAAAATAGAGAAAACTTCGGGGTTCAAGAAAAGCATAAAAAGAAAGAGATAATAATCCCGAGCGGATGTGGTGTTCAGGCCATGGTTATCCCTGCATTACAATTTATTTTGGTATCCAGGTCGACGTTTTTCGGGGTTCAAGCCGACTTTTTCCGTTCCGAACGGATTCTTTCAAGATTGTGTTCTTCGCCGATTCTGACAGGCGTTGTTAATTATATCCCATCAGAGTGCAAATTGTTCGTCTGTTCTTGGTATTCAATCACTCTTCATCCTGATCATCTGAAAGCCGAGGCTATTCATATCGACAGGTTCACAGTGGATTGAATAGGGGCAGCTGTAACACCTCAAAATTTGCCCTCATCTCTTGGGACTAGCATAATATATTTGCATTGCATTTTTAGTTCATTAGGCATTGCATATTGCATATCATGTGGTTACATTGTGCAAGCCATCCTCCCAAGTCTGGTTCAGAAGATGAGGAAGTCAAAGTGCAAGCTAGGGTTTTATTGATTGATCATTGGCCATCTGAGGATTGGGCTATGAATTAGGGTTTTGTGATTCTCAAAGGATATTGGTCTTCATCTTGTTTGAAGTGATTCATCATCATCATCATGGTTGGATTTCATCAAGTGTTGGATCAGTATTCCTTGAGATTAGGGTTTTGACCATTGGTCAACCCTAATCAGTTGCATTGGGCCAATCAGGGCATGGTAAAGAGATGGGGTCTATGATGGATATGGGGATCATTCTATGATTGTATTGAGATTACTGAGGCTAGGGTTTCACCCTTGAGCCATTTCATCAGAAAATTGGAGTTCAGATTGATCTATGCATGGCCAAATTCATCTATCAGTTGAAAAAGTCAACTGTGGTCAACTGTGCTTGATTTAATGGATTTGGAGGAAGAAATGAGTTGGATACACTTCATTCATGTTGGAACAAGTGTTATTTGACATTGCAAAGCTCAAGAATGGAGAAAATCAAGTCAGGACAAAAATTGCCAAAAATAGAAAGTGACTTGTAATGGAAGTTTCCAAAAATGGAAAGTTTTTGACCTCAAAGTCACGTGTCCAAGGAAGCTTCAAATGAAAATTTGTTCAACATGAAAGTTGTAGATCTTGTTCTCACCTTTCTAAAAAGTCCAAGAACTTGAAAATCCCATGTATGGTTGGCAAGTTATGGTCCAGGGAATTTCAAAAATGACCCATAATCAGGAGGGCATAACTTCCACATGGAGCATCCAAATTGGGTGATATTTTTATGCACAAACTCCATTTGACATGTACTTTCATGGTGCATAATTGGATTTCTTCAAAAATGGTCAATGCAAAAAGTCAAATTTCAACTATACAATTAAAAGTCCAGGGGCAAAATTGTCCAACTTGAGAAATAATGGGAATTTTTGGATGGGGATTTTTGCAACACTTCACAATTGACATTTGGAAATTGTTGGAATCATCATAACATGCCAAGGCCTTGTGGTTTGAGAATTGGCTTTTGAAATGAACTTGGAAAAATGAACAAAGTGCCATCACATGTGGAAAATGCAAAATACTCATCCAATGAACATGAAACAAGTGGCAACAGCTCATGACAGGTGTTTAGGGTTTGTGTGAGCTGGCATTGAGCTGTCAATGAGCTGGCATATGCAATTACCATTTTGCCCTTAGCTTGAAAATAACCATTTTGCTAATCACTTGGCATTTGGTTAATTAGAGTAATTAAGCATGGATTAATGAGAGGTATATATTGCTAATCCTAACTAACTTCAGATCAAGAATCACAATTCACAAATCACAATCAAATTCCCTCCAAATTCATCACATTTCTTCAAGAACACAAAGCACAAAAATCCTTCAAACTCTTCCAATTCTCCATGGAATTCGAAAATTCTTGTTGATCCAATCTCCATTCCTCTCATGCTTGGACTGTTTTGGTGATTCAACCTCTAAATCCTCACAATCCGCAACTGTTCATGTGAGCTCCATCCATGGCTTTTGAGAATTTCGCGCAATAGAAGCAACTTCAGTCAAACCTAAGCATTGCATTCAGTTTCTTGGAGCTTCTACTACATCTGTTTGGGATCAAAGCGCGCGAAGAACATCAAGAGCATCACTGCCATCTCCAGGTATTCGATTTTTCGACTGTCACGAATTGGCCAATGCTTATATGCGTTTTGTAGAACGTTGAATGTAGAATTCATTGATGCTTTTGGTTCGTAAAATAGTGGATTGTAGCTCGAGTTAGGTTGATTCAAAGTTATGTTGCAAAACCCTAAGTCGTTCGATTCGTGAGATTTAGAGACAATTAGGTGAAATCGTGATGATATTTGCATTCCTGAGAGTGAGACGGTTCCAACCATGTGCCGTTTGTAGATTTTCGTTGAAAAAAGTTCTTCGCGTGTTCTTGACATTTCTGGATGAAGAAGATGAAATTTCTGGAAAATAACCTTGTTTGATCCAGTTTTTCGTTTGAATTTTTGAACAGGCTGTTTACCGCGCCTTGCCTTTGGTATTTACAAAACTGCCACTGAACTCTTTTAATTAATAAAACATTCAATAATTATTTAAAAATCACATAAATCTTAGAAAAATCATAAAAAATTATTGGAAGGTCACAAAAATATGAGGATTTTTTCTACAGCTTCCATTTTGTCTCTAGTTTTTTATGAGTAGGATTTTGCAAATTGTGCATGATGAATTGTTGACTTTGCTTAGGGATGTTTGACTTAGGTCATTCTTGATACATTTTGCCATTTCCATTGTGAAATTCTCCTGCCTTAAAAGAAATGTCTGAAATTTTTTGTGGTGATTGTAGACATGTTGCTGGTGATTTACATATAAAGTTTGTGAGTTTTTGATACCTGTGGAGTGAGATATGCATTTTTGAACTTAGGTGTGACAATTTGTGTCACACCTCATTAGGGCAACTTCATGAAATTATTTGCCTAGCCTATGCTTGTTAGAATGCATTGAAATTTTGCATGTATGATCATGAATATGTTGAGATGTTATGTGAATTTTTCTGGATTTTTATATGGCATTTTCAATTTGATTGATATTTTTCATCTCTGTTGGTCAATTATGCAAGCTTGTGTGATATATGTTGGGATATCTTGTGTGAAATGCTCATATGGTTTTGGATGATGATGAAATTTGGTATGATGGTTGTAGACACATTGTAGGACATCCCTGTTTTGGTCCCATTCATTTATTAACTGTTTTCATTGATTTATGAATTTTTGAAGTGAATGCATGTGTTGATGATATGGTTTGGCTTGAATATTTGTGTCTGTTTTTCTTGATTTTCATTGACATAGTTCCTTTTGTCCAATTGAGCTAAAAATTGACATGCTATACCTTGAATATGTCCTGTTTAGGTTTAAATTATTTGAGGATTTTTGGAATTGTTTTGATATGGATTTGGTTAAAGTCATTCTGTTTGTGTTTTTGGTGTTGCATTTGACATAGTTTGGATTGTTTTGATCATGAAATGAATATGGTAAATGATAGGAACATGGGATCAAATGCCTTGGCTTTCTATTTGTGTTAATTTGATTTTGGTTGAGAATCCTTTGTTGTTTAGACTTTTTTCTCCCTTTTGGACCTTAGGCTTGGCCTAGAGGTCCAGTTTCTCACATTTGCTTGATTTTTCAGGATGAAAAGCACCATGATAAAGGGATTGAGCCAAGTGGATTAAATTGACATTGTTTGATGTTGAGGATTAACATGAATTTGTTTTGTAGGTTGTGAAGCTTGAGCTTGAGCTCATAGCTTGCCTTGTTGTGTGTTATCTGTATAGTCTGACTGGTTAACATTTGCTGTTTATGATTGTCTGTCTGAGCACTGATGATACTTGATTGTTTTCAGGTACATTTAGTCGCTTACAGTTCTTTAAGAACTTGCTTGCTGCTGCTTGGTTTTTAAACCACTTGAGGTAGGACTTCTATTCTTCATGTAGTCTGGAGACCCGGTCTGTTATTTGGCCGGGCAAAATGTCTGAAGTCCTCCTTAAGAGGCGATGTTTGTGATTGTTTAATATTGTGCCTAAGCAGGTGAAGTCCTCTATGAGGCAATTGGTGGAAGCCAAGGGATATGCAATCTATCCCCCACTATTCTGTGAGTCGTCCCTCTGCTCACATGTCTGTGTGTTGATGCATTGGGACACAAACCCAAGATCTCGTGCTGTTGCACAATCGAGTCAGAGTCTTTGAGCGTAGAAGGGTCCCTCCATTCTGGACCCACGCTCCTTTGTCAGAAGCTCTCCCTGGTCAGGGATAAGAGCTGTGAGGTCTCATCCTCACTTCACCTTTTCATCTGCTTCACCTAAGCCTCGTAATGGCAAGGTTAAGAGCGACTAACACCCATGTACAGATGAATTGCTTCGGCAGTTACACCTATTGATTGAGCCCATTTGTTTGGTTATAGTGTGTGCTATGTGAATATCTGTTTGACATGCCTGTTCTCATTTGATGTATGCTTGTATGCTTGTATGCTTGCTTCTTTCCTGGATAGGATTAGCTTGCAGTTGTGCAAGTAGGTAGAAACCTGAACGTAGGGTAACGATGCATGACAACACTAGGCTCGAGTACAGCTCCCTGGTAATGTGTCTTCCCTCGGTTTCTGGCTAGGTTTTCTTTCCCTTGAGGGGGAACTACATCGCCCTGATCCTCGTTCCAGACGAGGTATGTAGGCAGGTGGTCGTGCGAGACCACTCCGGGCACTTTTTTTCTTTTTTGCGTGTGTTTACTTGTTATCTGATTGTGTGTTTTGGTTCGGATGCCGACGTAAGTCCAGTGATTGGCTGTCGGGCTCCACGTTTGCCCTTCTGAGTGTGTTTTGGTTCGGATGCTGACGTAATTCCATTGAGTGGTTGTCGGGCTCCATGTTTGCCATCTGTTTGTGCGTTTTGTGTTGTTTGGCGTGCGTAAGCCGAACTACAGTGGCTCTGATTCTCGTTCCAGACGAGATATGTAGGCATAGGACGCGATGTCCTATCGAGCTCCCTTCTCTTAACCCCACCTGCGTTCCCTGTGTGTGTGTGTGATGTTTTAGCAACCTATTCTTTATTTTAGAACGTGGATCCCGTCGAGTACGACGGACGTGAGGGGTGCTAATACCTTCCCCTCGCGTAACCGACTCCCTTACCCTTTCTCTTTGGTCGCGAGACCATTTCCTTTCCAGGTTTCTCTGAGCGTTTCCTTTCCCTATCTTGGGATAAATAACGCGCAGTGGCGGCTCTGTGTTGTGTTTTTATTTGAGTCCCGCCGGTTGATTTTCGCGGATGCGACAATGTCTCCCTAAGGTAGTGCCATGAATGCTTCCATTCTTGCAATAAAAGATTACAAGTCCTTGGAAACTCCAAATTGCATAGGTCAATCACCAAAGTCCAAGGCCAAATGCAAGGGTGCTAACAAGTCCTCTAAGTCTCCAAGTTTAGGTCCATATTGTCCATAATACTCCATGTCTAATACTAAGGTCAAACATCAAGTCCATAGTCCAATAATCCTCAAATTAAATATTTTTAGTCTTTTCCATTTTATCATGTTTTTGTTCATTTTATATTGAATATCAAAATAAAGCAATGAAGAATGGTGATGAATAATGAGAATTATAGTACATATAGTAAAAATATAAATTGCAAGAATTTAATGTTAGAAGTTAGGTGCGTAATGTAAATGTTAGAAGCGTAAATGTAAATGTTAGAAACATAACATAAATGTTAGGAGTTACATGTTAGGAGTTAGATGTTAGAAGTAAATTTGAAATGGAATCGATTACTTGAGATTATCTATCCACAAATCAAATGACTCAAAATATGGCGTATTAAGGGACAACCTATCAATGATTCAAAGTATCGAAAATGATCTAATGATTATTTGTCAACAAGTTTGAATCAAAGAAGATTAAATCAACCAAAATGTCTATCTATCAATGATTTGAAGTATAGAAGACGTATCAATTAAACCATCAAAACGAAGTGAAAGAAATACAAATTAAAGGATAAATGTTAGAGATTAGTAGTTAAAATTAATCAAAATCGGAATTGCAAAAAGAAAATAAAAATTAAAATCAAATATTAATATGCTAATATACCTATAATATTCTAAAATTCAAGAATCAATTAACTAAATACAAACTAATTAACATAATATTCTAAAATCAATCTAATTCTAAAATTAATCTAATCCTATAATCAATTAGCCACATAATCACATCTAAAAACACTAAGAAAATAGGTAAGAAAATGCCAAAATGTCAGGGAGGTTTAATGGACTTGGAGAGGGGTGTGATTTACACAAAGGAATTGGGCCTGAGGCCCAATCCAGCTTTCCAAAAATGAAGAGAGAGGTCCGACGGCGCCTCATTCACTCTTCTCATACTCAGAAAAATTCAAAATGAAGTCCACCTCACAACCTCGCCTGATTTCCTCATAAATCCCGCCGCGTCAGGACTCCTCGCCGGCGGCGGCGGAACTCCTCACCCCTAATCTCGTCATTCCTCTCGCCTATTTCCATATTCGCTCCTAGTTTTCCTCGAATCTCATCCAAACAACCAAATTGAAGCCAAAAAAAAGATTATCAATCGTAAACTTGAATTCGAAGATAAAATGAAAAAGAAGAGTGATTTGAAGTCCAAATCATAAGGGTTTGACTACTTAAACCAACAGTTACATCGCAATGAGAAGATTTACACGGAGAAATGAGTTCTAACCATCCTTTGAAGACGATGAATTCCACGGTTAAAGATGAATTCGAGAAGTCGAAGGAAGGCGAAAACTTCAGGTAAGCTTCATTTCCAATATCCCTTCCCTTTCGATCCTACTCTTATTTTTCTATTCTTCTTCTATGATTGTGCTATAATATTTGTTGTTGTTCTCGTGTGAGAATCGATGATTCTGAGAGATTGAGAGCGATTGAATCGAATGAACTGAGCTTTTGTAGAGAGTTTGTGAATTGAACTGGAAGAGTGAATTGCAAATCAAAAGAAAAATGAGAGAATCGCGAGAGAGGTTGAGAGTGAAGTTTGAGAAATTGAGAGGGAATCAAGAGAGATTTTAAGTTGTGGTATTTTTTTATATAGGATAAGGTTAGTGATTTTATGTTAGGAGTTTTGTTGTGAGAAACCCGAGCCTCCACTAGGTGCAAGCACAAAGCTTTGAATCCAAGATACATGTTCTCTTTTATTGAACCAAAACTATACAGATAAAGTGAATGGCCATGAGGATATACATATGACCAGGGTTAGTGACCTAGATGAAACTTGTGAAAGACATGGTGAATTTTGGGGTATGACACCCGATAGTCTCATTAGCCAGACTATGTACAATTCTACCTAAGGGACTTAGATTCCTCAGGAATACTATACCCTCGTCTGAGCAGGTTAGCTAAAAATCTTAAGAGAGAAAGCCTCTAGTTCTCATGACACTCCCATCAGTTGTGAGTGGAAAGAAATTTTGTCTTCTACCAAGGGCCTCATGCCTAAGGGACTATGTAGTGTTAGATTTGCAAAAGGTATCGCATAGGGCAATGCCCTTGGATCGTTGTAGAAGAGGCAACGATGAAAGGTTGTCCGAAGGGAGGTATCACCTCACCATGTAGTTTTCCCTCTACCCTATGTGGGAAACGTGTCATAATACCTTTTTGGGATAGAGAGAAAATCAAGGTCATTAACTAGCATACAGATCCCTATGAAATAGGAATTTAACTTCCACTATTGACTAAGTGGATGATGGCTCTTCCCGAGGAAACCCTAGGTCTTATAGATCTTTATAAATACATCTCATTTCAAGGAGAAGAGGCAAACCTCAAGTAAAACACATTCTTAACACCCTAAAGAGCACAACACCCACTACCATATTAACACATGACCTCTGGTGATTATTGTAACACCCTAAAACCACGACTTATAAATAAAGAATGAAATTCACAATTTATGATACTACTCAAATCAAAACATGCATACTTTATAAATATTTTTCAAATATTGCAGCGGGGTCAATTAAATCTCATAACTTTAAATAATTATTTAAAGGAAATACTAAAGGAAAATAAACTCCAACATCAACTTAAAAAAATAATGCGCCATGTTCCCGATGTTATAGATCAGAGAATATAGACCAACTAAATAACAACACTTACTCCTCCTGAGTATTTGTTCAACAACGTATAGAGCAACACAAAGAAAACAAGAAAGGGGTGAGAATACACTTTAGAAATTTTATGATGAAAATTAACAGCAAGATAGTAATTGAAACAATAGCAAGTATATTATTATCAAAAAAATCACAATCACACTCAAATTTATAATGAAAATATTAATGCACCAACTCCTCCATCACTATTATATGTGATACTGGGTTTTAGGGATCAAAGGTATGTTACTCATTGCCCTTGTCTTCGGTTCCTCTCTGAACCGTGCCCCTCTATAGACATGAGACCGTCATGGTTCCCCTCTGAACCTGACCTCATTGGACTAAAATCCTACCTAACTCCAAAATATATGCATGCATGATCATGTATAGTAAACAGACGTGCAACTCAAGAAATCATCAAAATCATCTCAAAATCATACTCAAAATAGGTTCCACTCTTGAACCATAAGTTTACCAATAATCAGGCCTCATTGTAATTCCACCGGATTATTCATCTCAAAAATATAATTTATTTAAATAATTATATTGCATCTCAAATTGAGTAAAGATAAGTTATTACTCAACAATAATAAAATCAACCAAAATTCTCAAAAACGTCTCAAAACTGTGTAATCAATTACATGCCTGGTAATTTTCAAAAATGTCCTAACTTGAGTTTAGAAACTCCGATTGAGGTGTGGATAGATGCGTTAGAGAGATAACGCAAAGAGTCATCATATGGTGAGGTCTCACGATGCTTATATGTATGAGTAATATTGTGAATAACAAATGATTGTGAGGTAAATCTTAGGACATCATTCCAACGTTGATAAAACCATTGTGAAATCCTAATGCGGAAATTAAAGTAAATGTATGGGAAAACCTTGTGAAAATCCTAATGTGGTAATCAAAGTAAATGTGTTTCAATATTGGGATGAGGTTTGGGAGGAATTCGGGTAGGTCTGGTCATCATGTATCATATTAGAATGGAAGTAGATTTGCATCTAGAGAGAGTATTGTAGTGCGATCGTAAATCCCATGTACTCCTAGACGGTTGAGAGTCTACAGAGAGAGTGTTGTAGTATGGGTGTAGCTTGCATGTCCTCCTATATTATAGTTTAGCGAGAGTGTTGCAGTGTGTACATATCTCGCATGTACTATTAGACTGTTGAGAGTCTATGGACGTCTAGAGGGAGTGTTGTATTACGGAACGTGGATCACCTGTCCTCCTAAACTATATAACTTAGAAAGAGTGTTATGGTACACAAGATAGCCGGCATGTCCTTCCAGAATAAGCCATAAGTTCAATGACTGGTACCACATGCATATGGATTATATGATAAAGTACATTGCATAAGCATTTATTGTATAGTGTAATATAGTGTAATTCTAGTAATACTGTATGATTTTGTGATAGAGTATGTTGTGATTTATGTTGCCCTTAATGTTATTATACTGTATAGTTTGTAGAATATATTCTCACCTCTTTGTTTCTTTGTCTCCATTATTGAATCTATGTGCAGGATAACCTCATATCGAGATTGAGGAATAGTATGATACTTTTATTGAGATGGTGTAGAAGATCTCTTCATTATTTTTCTTTTGTGTTTATGTTTGTTAAATTGTTAAGTCAACTAGTATGTTTGGGTTTATAATAAGGCTCTAGTATTGTGACATCGGGGTCGCGATTCACTTTTAAATTTTATGTTGATTCAATATTTAAACAAGTACTCATATATGAGATGTGTGATGTTATTTTGAGTTTATACGAGTCCTATTTATTATATTAAATAAATATTCTGCAAAACTATGTCTTATATTTATTTAAAAAATGACAGAGTTTGGGCTTTTAGGGTGTCACAACATGAGTCTTCCTTGAAACAACTTCTTGGATTGTAATTTTGGAGGATTGAGCGCTTTGAAGGCTTTCTTCCAGACGTTGAAGTCTCATTTCAAGAGCGTGTGAGTTTTGATGTCGAACGATGTTAAACATGTTGGTTAACAGTTTGTTAGCACTTTACATGTCGAGGTTCACTTGTAGAGCATGGATGTCAGGTAAGGCTTCGAGTTGTATAATCAGAGATGGAACAAAAGTCTTTATTGTGTAACTCGAATAGATTTAGCCAATTGCGAAGCTCGAATCATATTTGAATGAAACGAAATAACTATTTCAGTATTTACGACGCTTTACAGAGGAGGGAAAGGTGGTGGGCTACTTGCTGCTAAAGCACGAAAGCAGCTTCGCGCGCAACGGAAAATTTGGTAGCTTTAGATCCAGCCATCACCGAAAATTGTAAGAACCAAAGATCCAGAAATATGAGGAAACAAAGTTGAGGTTATGCTTGGTTGAGTCAAGATGCGACGGATCTTTGCGTTTGATCACAAATGCTTTTGCTTCGGTGATCGGAGGAGGTTACAAAGTACGAAGTTTGAGAGAAAATATAAATTTGTAGGAATCAGAAGTCGAATCTCACATAAGATGCAATTTTCAGTTCTGAAACCAGAAGGGAGAGGAGGAACAACAACGATGGTTAATCACGACTTCCAGTATGGTGGAGTGGGGGACTTGCAAGGTTATCACTTCATCGCTCAAGTCAGTATGTGGAAAAAAAAAGTGAAATGAAAGTTGTGAATTACGAAAAGTCGTTGGATGCACTTGCACTTGAGATCTCTTGTGACCATTAGGATGATAATCTTTGTGTAATGGGAGGATTCTAGAAGGAGGGAGACCCCTTCCCAATGGTTGGTCGGGATTGATGTGGTCGACGCAGAACATTTCTCCCTCAAACCCTTGTCGATGTATTGGCAGGCAATGGTTTGATATTTTAGCCTGAAATGCCAACCACCCCCTGATCACTTTAAGATAGATGAAGGAGAGGCATTTTAGTTTTTTAGAGAATTATGCATTTAATTCAGAGAGTTTGACCTCCATGCCACTATGGTGAAAAAGAATTCTCAAAATGCCACTATCCCAAATCAATTTCCCAATCTGCCACCATTTTTGTCATTTTGTGGGATTAATTTAATAGTTTTCAGGGGGCTCCATCCTATTAGAAGTAATTCATATTTATTAATTATATTATTTTCTTAGCCCCTAAGTTTGTTAGAGGGTATTTTAGTATTTTATCCTATTCTAGTAACCCTAGTTTTAGCTTATAAATAGGGTGACAATCATTGTAACTTTTATTATGTTTTGTAGCCGTCATTCTCTTAATAGAATATTCATCTTTCATTCTACCTTTGCACCAACAATTGGTATCTAGAGCTCCGGTTCAGATTCATTGGGAAACACGGGAAACACGAGTGAACGTGAGGTCTTGTGTGTTTGATTTTGATTCTTAGATTCGTGTTGAATCTTGAACAAAATCTGATCAGAATTTTAATTCTGTGGGTTGGGAAACACTGTGTGAGAAATCTGAGTGTACTGTGCAAGGTAGAAAGATGAACGGAAACGGCAACATGAACACCAAACTTCCAGTATTTGACGGTAAAAACTGGAATCGTTGGATGATCCAAATGCGTGTATTGTTCGGTGCTCAAGATGTTCTAGATCTTGTCACTGATGGTTATGTTCCGGTAGCAGCAGATGCGACGGATGAACAGAAAAACGCGCAGAAGGAAGTAAGGAAGAAGGATCAGAAAGCATTGTTCTTCATTCATCAATGTGTTGATGTAAATGTGTTTGAGAAGATTGCAGATTCAACGACAGCAAAGGCTGCGTGGGACACACTGGTTAGATGTTATGGTGGTGACGCATCAGTGAAGAAGGTGAAGCTTCAGTCCTTGAGAAAGCAATATGAGAATCTCAACATGAAGAATAATGAGAAAGTTTCTGAATACATCTCCAGAGTGATTCTGATCACTAATGAGATGAAAGCGTGTGGAGAAACTCTTTCTGAAGAAACAATCATGGAGAAGGTATTGAGATCCCTTACCTGTCAATTTGATTACATTGTGGTAGCAATAGAACATTCCAAAGATCTGAGCACCATGAGAATTGAAGAGTTGCAGAGCAGTCTAGAAGCGCAAGAGTTGCGTTTAACTGAGAGAACTTCTGAAAGGGAAGTAGAGCAGCAGGCTCTGAAAGCAACTTCTGATAGGAGGTATCAGAAGCAGTCAGAAGCCAGGAGAAGATCTGATGGTGGTCAGAAGTCAGAAAGCTCAACCTCTGATAGACAAAAGAATGCTCAGAAAGGAAAAGAGAAGTATGACAAGAAGAAAATCCAATGTTACTGCTGTAAGAAGTTTGGTCATTTTGCTAGAGACTGTTGGTCAAACAAGGAGAGAAAATCAGAAGAAGCAAATATAGCCAGAAGTTCTGATGACGAATCTGTGCTATTGATGGCCTCTGAATCTGATGATATGGATCTGATAGACTGGTGGTATATGGACACTGGCTGTTCAAATCATCTTACTGGAAACAAGAAATGGCTGGTTGACTTTGACTCTGAAAAGAGGACAAAGATCAGATGTGCTGATGACAAATATCTTAATGCAGAAGGTATGGGAAATGTCAGAGTGATTCTGAACAATGGGAAAACAACATTGATTCAGAACGTGTGGTATGTACCTGGCATCAGAAGCAATCTGATGAGTGTGGGACAATTAATTGAGAAAGGTTTTTCAGTTACCATGAAGGACAATCTTCTGAAGCTGTATGACTGCAATCAGAAGTTGATTATGGAGTCAGAACAGGGAAGGAATAGAACATTCAAGGTGAATGTCAGAACTGCAGACTCAGAATGTCTTAGTGCAACAAGTGCTGAGAAGGAGAGTGAGTTGTGGCACAGAAGATTTGGTCATTTGAATTTCAGAAGCTTAAAACATTTAAATTCAAAGAAGTTGGTACATGGAATTCCTGCAATTAAGAAGCCTGAAAAGTCATGCAAAGTTTGCATGGAAGGAAAACAACCACGATTGCCATTTGCGTCAGAAACTGCTCCAAGAGCAAAACATGCCTTGGGAGTTGTACATTCTGATGTGTGTGGTCCATTTCCAGTAGCATCGATTGGAGGGAATAAATACTTTGTGTTATTTGTTGATGAATTCACAAGAATGACATGGGTATCCCTTATTAAGTTTAAACACGAGGTGTTTGATGAATTCAAGAAGTTCAGAATGAAGGCTGAGAATCAGAGTGGTCAGAAGTTGAAGATTCTTAGAACTGACGGTGGAGGTGAGTATAACTCCAAAGAGTTCCAGAAGTTCTGTGAGGAGAATGGAATTGAGCATGAGGTTACTGCTCCTTATACCCCTCAACACAATGGTCTTGCTGAAAGAAGAAACCGCACTTTGCTTGATATGGTGAGAAGCATGCTAAAGGAGAAGAAGCTTCCTTAGAAGCTCTGGGGAGAAGTTGTTGCCACTGCAACGTATGTACTCAACCGATGTCCTACGAAGAAGTTGAAGGAAATAGTTCCAATACAGAAGTGGACTGGAGATAAGCAAAGTGTTAGTCATCTGAAGGTGTTTGGTTCTGTTTGCTATAAACATGTTCCAGAAGCCAGAAGACAGAAGCTGGATGATAGAAGCAAAGTGATGATTCTGATAGGGTACCACAGTGCAGGTGCATACAAGCTCTATTGTCCAGAAACCAATAAAATTGAATTCAGCAGAGATGTGATTGTGAAGGAATCAGAAGTTTGGAATTGGGATAAGTCTCAATCTGATTCTGATGTTAGAACTTCTGAAGAAAGGTCAGAGTTAAGAATTTCTGAAGTTGGAGTAAACTCTGACATTGATTCTGATTCTGATAGTAATTCTGACTCTGGAGAAGACTCAGAAGATGAAGGTGACTCTGATGATCCAGACTCTGATGACCCAGACTCTGATGGTAATCCAGATTCTGGTGGCAATTTAGACTCTGGAAATATGCCAGCCCCTGAAGATGGTCAAAGCTCTGGAGGAAGTCAACCATCTGAAGCTAGAAACTCTGAAGCTCAAGACTCTGAACAAGTTCAGAGACCACAAAGAATCAGAAACATCCCCAGAAGATATGCAGAATTTGACATGCTGCAAGACACTGAAGTAGACTCTGAAGGAGAAGTTATTCAGTGTGCCATGTTAGTAGACTCTGAACCTATAAGTACAGAAGAGGCTCTTAAGCAGAAGCTCTGGCTGAAGGCCATGAAAGAAGAACTTGATGCTATAGAGAGAAACAAGACTTGGAAGCTGACAGAACTTCCAAAAGACAAGAAAGCCATCAACGTCAGATGGGTCTTCAAGCAGAAGTTAAAGCCAGATGGTTCAATTGGCAAACATAAAGCAAGGTTGGTAGCCAGAGGATTTCTACAGAAACCTGGGTTGGATTACTCTGAAGTGTTTGCACCTGTAGCAAGACATGAAACAATCAGAATGGTGATTGCAATAGCTGCTAACAGGAATTGGCATCTGATGCATTTAGATGTAAAATCTGCATTTCTGAACGGTCCATTAGAAGAAGAAGTTTACGTGTCACAACCTCCTGGATTTGTGAAAAAGAATCAGGAAGGGATGGTGTACAGATTATACAAAGCTCTATATGGATTGAAACAAGCGCCCAGAGCTTGGAATCAGAAGATTGATTCATTTTTCAAGAAGCAAGGCTTTCAGAAATGTGAGATGGAGTACGGTGTCTATGTTCAGCATACTTCTGAAGGAAATATGACTCTGGTATGTTTATATGTTGATGATATACTGCTGACTGGAAGTTCTGAACAGGAGATAGCCAAGTTCAAGAAAGTTCTGATGAATGAATTCGAAATGACTGATCTAGGCAAAATGACATACTTTCTAGGGATGGAATTCAGATACTCTGAGAAAGGTATTATTTTGCATCAACTCAAGTATGAATTAGAACTTCTGAAAAGATTTGAACTGAAGAATTGTAAGATTGCTGTCACACCTTCTGATACAAATCAGAAACTGGATTCTGACTCTGATGGAAAGGATGTGGATGCTACAACCTTCAAACAGTTGGTTGGTTCTCTGAGGTATTTGTGCAATACCAGACCTGATATTTGCTATTCAGTTGGGATGGTTAGTAGGTTCATGAGTAAACCTAAGTGGTCCCATTACCAAGCTGCTGTCAGGATTCTGAGGTATATCAAGGGAACTCTGAAGTATGGAGTATTATTTCCTTCTGGAAGAAAGGATGAGTCAGAACTTCTGCGTTATTCAGATTCTGATTGGTGTGGAGACAGAGTTGACAGAAGAAGTACGTCTGGGTACTTATTCAAATTTCTGGGAGGTCCCATTTCTTGGTGTTCCAAGAAGCAACCTGTTGTGGCATTGTCAACTTGTGAAGCTGAATACATTGCAGGTGCTGTTACTGCATGCCAAGCTGTGTGGATTCTGAATCTATTGCAGGATCTGAAGATTAAAGTAAACAAACCTCTGAAGCTGATGATTGACAACAAGTCTGCAATCAATCTTGCCAGAAACCCAGTGTTGCATGGGAGAAGCAAGCACATTGAGACCAAGTATCATTTTCTGAGACATCAAGTTCAGAGGGGAGTGTTAGAAGTTGTACACTGCAGCACTCATAAACAGTTGGCAGATGTTCTGACGAAAGCTATCAAGATTGATCAATTCCTCAGATTAAGGGATGGAATTGGTGTTACAAGCTTTGATGGAATATGAATTAAGGGATGGTATTAGAAGTAATTCATATTTATTAATTATATTATTTTCTTAGCCCATAAGTTTGTTAGAGGGTATTTTAGTATTTTATCCTATTCTAGTAACCCTAGTTTTAGCTTATAAATAGGGTGACAATCATTGTAACTTTTATCATGTTTTGTAGCCGTCATTCTCTTAATAGAATATTCATCTTTCATTCTACCTTTGCACCAACACATCCAAGATGGCGGACGCCCCCAGAGGTCCAGTTGGGGTGCGCCATCTGGGATGGAGGGTGTATTATTTTATTTTATTTTTTGTTTTTTAATTTTTGATTTAATTTAAAATGAATAAAATAATTAATTAATATTAAAATTAAATTAAATTATTATATTTAATAAAAAATAAAATAATTTTTTTAATAAATTAAATACTTTGTTATATAATATTTTTCATAATTATTTAATATTAATTAGTTATATTACTTTTTATATAATATTTGTAATAAATATATGATACTAATTAAAAATTAATATTTATAATAATTAATTAATAAATTGTTTTAAAAATAAATTGTTCTAAAAATAAAATAAATAATAAATAGTGACATATTATTAGCAAAATATTTTTTAATAATTAATTAAGATTTCGAAATTATATAGCTATTTTTGTAATATTTGTTATAAATATTTAATATTACATAAAAATTAATTTTAAGAAAGAAAACTTAAATTTTTTTAACAAATTAAATTAATTTGTTACATAATATTTTTAATAAAAATGAAAAATTAAATAAAAAAATTACAATTATTTTTCCCGTCCAAATTATATTTTGATATAGACTTTTCCCGCTTAAACAATAGTATAATATTATTTTTTATTTCCAGTAGGTTTTCTATAAATAGAGGAAGCATATGACAGATGAATATATCAGTTGTGAATGATGTCTGTGTGTTGCATTGTTTTCTTTGAAACATATAAGCAGATGAAAGTTTGTTTGAATCCACAATGGAAGTTCAGGCAGTTGGTTTCTGCCATCAACGGAAGTTTTTGGCAGCTGGGTGGTCCGATTCGGCGTGTTAGAAAAATTGAATATTATTGTCCTTACATAACTCTTACGAATGCTAGCCCAGATGGGACATACATGCATTATTGGGATTGTGTAGAAAATGATCTGGATGTTACTTGTATGTTTTCAGCGCATAGTGGAGAAGTTAATCGAGGTGTTGAAGATCCACTTGTTTTAGTTGTTGTCGTTTAAAATGATAATATGATAAAAGGTGTTGTAGTGATTAGTTGTTATAACGTGTTGGAATAGTTGTAGTTTTTTATCTTTAGTTGAAGTTGTTATTATGTTGTAACCTGTCTTGTGTTGTAGAAGATAATGTTACGCTCTTAATAGAACTTGTTGTTGGAAAAAGGAAATACACGAAATATAATGAAGATTGAATATACTAAAACTTCAGACATAACTAAGTAGAAGGGCCAGGCCTGGTTGGACATTTTCTGCGCATATGTCCTATTTCTCGACAAATACCACACCTTCTTTTTTCTTTTTCAACGTTGTCCATTTCTGTTCTAATCCGACAACTGTTTGGGCGACCTTTCTTGTTTCTCTGCATGCGGTCGTTGTGGCATAGCGTGTCACCTTCATATTGTGGCCAACTTGTTTCGGTTGGGATCCCGAGGAAACTCTCCTCGTAGACCTTAAATACGTTTACAACTTTGAACACGTCAGTTATATGCACAGAATGGTCTTGTCTTATGCTTGAACACGCTGCAATAACATGTGAGCAAGGGACATGAAACGTTTGGAATCTTCCACACTCACACGTCAGATTCTGAAGGTCGACGTTGTAATGGGTAGCCGGTCTACCGTCACTATGATGAACAGTTTCTTGGACCAGGAAGCAGAACCTCTCATGATCAAATTGCATAACCGTGTGGCTATTTGATTTTATTACTTCCTCCTCAATTCCCTTCATGCAGTTTTCAGTGAATAGTTGGCAAGAACCCAACATTTTAGTCCAATCATGTCCTCTTTTCCCAAATAGTGTGCCCAATCGATATTATGTTAATTTTACCAAAGCGGTATTAGGTAGGTTGCGTGTGGATTTTAAAACTGAGTTCATTGATTCTGCAAGGTTGGTAGTCATATGACCCCAATGTTTCCCTCCATCGAATGATCTCGTCCATTTTTATCTTGGAATATTGTCTACCCATTCTAATGCTGCTATGTTAACCTTACGTATCTCTCCCCTGTAGTATTCATATGTTCCCTCATTTAATGCATACCCTGAAAATGAAAATGAAAACTAAATTAGTATGTAGAAGTTACTGTTAGATATGGTAACAAAGATATGTTTTGGAAGATACCCATGTTAACAATTTTTTTCCGAAGTTCCTTGTCTCTGAATTCCCTCATGAAATTTTGTGTTATATGTCTGATGCAATAGACGTGTGAGGAGGGAGAGTGTTGCCAGCCATTATCCGGGTTATTATAGGCACTCTTTATTGACTCATGTCGATCTGATATCAAACATAGGTTGGGTTGTGGTGTGACATGCATTCTAAGATTTCTCAAGAAAAAACTCCATGTTTCTCCAGTTTCACCCTCTACCAATGCAAAAGCTATTGGAAGTATGTTCCTATTTCGTCTTGTGCCACAGCCATTAACAAAGTTCCCCTGTACTTTCCATATAACCATGTGCCATCTACTTGAACCACCGGTTTGCAGATTGCAAAACCCTTGATGCATGGTTGGAAAGCCCAAAAAAGGCTATGAAAAACTCTAGCACCACTTATTTGAGTCCCTTCATTTGAAAATACAGGAAGGGTCTCGAGTTCTATTATAGTACCTGGTAGAAATCTTTTCATGACCAACAACCATTATGGCAAGTCGTTGTATGAAGTCTCCCAGTTTCCATAAATAGCAACGATAGCCTTATTTTTTGAAATCCATGCCTTTTTGTAAGAGATTGTGTAGTTGAATGTCTCCCGAATATGAGCGATGATGTGTTTCACTTTCAGTGAGGCATCATTGTTGATTAGAGACTTGATACTGTTACATATTAGATTAGAGTCAAGTTTTCTATGATCTTGAGACATTATGGAAGACATGCATGTGTGCGGGCCGCTAACCTTAGTGATCACCCACGTACCACTCCCCTTCCCAACATATGCTCTGCATTTGAAGGCGCATTCTTCGTTAACACACTTGATTATGAGTCGTTTAGAATCAGACTTATAAACGGAATAATCAAGACAGTTTCTGATGTGAAATTAGCGAATGGCGAATACACATCCCTCTTTGCTATTAAATTCCATGCCAAGCAACCCCCCTCTATCCGAAGTGGCTTTGTGGTTTCAAAAATTGATGCATCTTCGTCAAGTGAGTATGTGGGATTTCTCATGTGTAGTGGTGGATTGTACAGATCCTGCACTTGATCTTGATGCACCACGGGGATACCGTTATCAGAGTTGTCACTTTCTCCACTGAAAAGATTCTGCATATCTACATACCGCGCTTCTTCATAGTCCCTATCATCCCCGACATCCTCATCTGGAACTGGTGTCAACGACAGTATAGTCTCTTGACTCATTTGATATTAATGAGATTGAGAAGTTTGTGTCAGACACGTTACTTGATCACCCTCATCGTGGTTTACTAAGCATACGTATAACTCAATCACATCTGATAAATTATACGTCGAATGGCACTGGAACATTAACCCGACGTCATTGTCATCTTCTATTTTCGTTGTTGTATAAGTCACGTTGTTAAGCCGTCATTAAAACATGGATATCGATAATAAATATCAGTTATCTGTTGTTGGAGCTTGTTTTCTAGTCTTTCTTTTAGACGCGTGTAATTGGATATGGAGTGTATTTTGAGTTGTCGTACGTTTGTGTTTTGAAATATGACTCTGACATTAACATCTGGAAAAATACCTCCATTATAATGGATTTGAACTGTGATATTGTTTTGAGCCATTGTGTGTATGATTTAATTTGAAAATTAAAGGTTCAATTATATATAAGGGTTGTTTGGAATTGTAGGCTGAAGCCATGCAGAAGACGTCCACAAAGGTAGAAGGGCCCCGCCTTTGAGATGTAGGGGTATAGCGCGTGCGATTCCATGTGGCATTGGGGTCCGCCATTTGGGAAGACGTGCGCGTGCAGGAAGAGCATGCAGGGGTCCGCCGTCTTGGTTGGAGGACCTTGGCGCGTGAAAAGATGTTGTGTTGGGGTCCGTCGTCTTGGTTGGAGGACATTGGCACGTGAAAATTTGCAACATTGGGGACCGCCATCTTGGTTGGAGTACACCTAAAAAATTCTGAAAAGCTACTATTTTTGTCCACCATCTTGGAAGTTGTATATATACTGCATGTTTGGTCTTATCAAACACAGTATAAAAGCCAGACTTGAGCAATTCAAACGCATAAGCTACCCACATGGCTCTCTTAATTGGTCTAGTATACATTATTAAGCCAATATCATCTAAAAAAGTTGATTCTTGCAATACTATTTCTGATCCAATATCAATCAGAATAATGGAAAACTTTGGTTTTAACGACATCCAAACTCAGATACTTCATGTTACCGAATTTGAGAGAGAAATTGTTGTTTTGCGTTATCAAAACCCATACATCAATTCAAATGGCATGCTGCTGTATGAAGAAATTTGAATTTGTAATGATGAAGATGTACGTGAAATGTTTGACAATTATTTAAATTTCATTAACTTAGGGCCATGAGAGTTGTATGTTAGCCTTCGTAGAACAACAGATGAAATTGTATCATTATGTAAAACTGATAACTAGAACACGTCATGAAAATATATCTATAAATACTCCTCCATCAATTCATTTTTACCACAACTCACTTCTTTATCATCATTTCATTTTTATCATAACTCAAGCTTCTATCATTTTTACCACAAATCTCAATATGTCTCAAACTCCTTTTTTTGGATGGGTGATAAACATAGGGGAACTAATGATAACATTCAAGCATTAGTAAGTGATACTAATGATAACAAATCTTAATATGTCTCAAACTCCTTTTAATAATTGTTTAACATTTGCTTTTTTATTTTTTTTTTACAAATAAATATATATTATGTATGTGTTATTTTGTTTATTATTTTCGCTACATGTATCAGGTGGAACCTGAAAGAGATTTTAGAACCCGAAACCATAAGTTAATTGATGCCCCACATTATATTCAACCTTTTTTGGATACCTCTGGTTTTGCAAACGTCGTAAAACTGAAGGATATAGTAATTGATACAAGTTTCATATATGCTCTACTTGAACAATGGAGACCCGAAACACATACTTTTCACTTCCCAACCGGTGAGTGCACTATAACTTTAGAAGACGTAAGTATGCTTTTGGGTCTACGCGTCAATGGTAGAGCCGTCGTATGACCATCCGAGATTAGTGCAAGTGCATGGACCACATTTTTGGGCCGCCAACCTCCAGAAAATCACATTAAAGGTAGACGTGTTTGTATCTCTTGGTTAAAATAAATACGAGAAGAAACTCAAATATCTGAAAATACCTCCCATGACGAACTCATTATATACACAAGAATTTATATTATATTGTGCATCTCCCTAACTTTATTCCCTGATAAATCGACAAAAGATGTACATAGTATGTGGATACCATTTGTTCAAGATTTGCGTCAGTGTGGTGAATATAGTTGGGGATCAGTTGTGTTAGCATATCTATATACGGAAATGTGCAAAGCAATTGACGTTGATGTTGATTGTATGTGGGGGTGTGTTATTCTGCTACAAACATGGGGATTTACACGATTCCCATTTATAGCACCAATTAGTTATGCAGTTCCAAGTCATCCATATGCATCAATGTAGGTCTTAATATTTCCATGCAAATCCATTATTTTACATTCATGTTCTCTGTGTTATATAATATGTTAATCTTTCAATATAATGTTGCTCTACTTTTTAGATGGGCTTCAACCAATAAGAAAAAAAATTGCTCTAGGAATCCTCGCCATTACCTTGATGGGTATCGTGTCATGTTCGATCACATGTCGTCAACAAACGTAATTTTGGTTTGACTAGTTTTTTTATTACATGTCACTCAAACAATAAATGGTAAACTTACGTTTTTTTTAATACAATCACAGTTTATATGGAGGCCATATCTTGGATACCCCCCCCCCCCCTTGGAGAATGATGATCATTTGATTTGGAGCGCAACAACACCAATCTTGTGCTTTTCGATCGTTGAAATGCATCAATCAGATAGGGTAAAATTGCAATTTGGGTATTATCAAGACATACCCAATCCTCCTAAATGCCTACAAGAAGAACATATCATGACTATGCAAGAGTCATGGAATTATAGTTACACAACGTTGAATAGAAACGAACAACAACTTTGGGAAAACAGACACCGACTGTGTTTGACTGGGGTAACATTTCAGGGAGAAATGAAGCCAACCGAAGAATATATTAATTCGCTACGACATCTTCCATTACAATACACGTCAATTGAGCAACTACTTATTGACCCGTCAGCACTGTTACACATCACAAATGTCGACTGCACCACGACCACAATTAACAAACCCCCATTAAGAATCCCTCCCAACCAATATTATACACAAACTTCGACTTCCACCCAATATGAACCACAAAGTCAATATACACAACCCTACCAACAACAAACATAAAACACCCAATACAATCAACCAAACTACCAAACCCAAACACAACACACCTCATACCAACAACCAAACTTCCACACACTAACACAACAAACACCTACTAACTACTCATACCAAACACCACAAAATCCAATACACCACACTTCTCAAACCCAACAACAACCATACCTACGCCCCCCACATAACTACACACTCATCCCACCATCTAACTTTGACTGTTCAACTACACATCAACAATCAACAACCACCGATGTGAACGACTATTACATCGCAACCATAGAACCTTCAAACCCAAACCCCGCCTCATTCACGCAAATATTAAATAACTTTTCTCCTAGTATGGATTTTGAGAATTTTGAGGCATTCGAAATTTTTCGTGAGCAACCATCCATTCTTCAAACCACTGTTAATCCGTCCACAACTATTGCCCCTACTATACCTACCTCAACACAACCATTAGGTCGTGGTCACCGCGTTCGAGTACGTGCAAGATGTGAAACTGGTAGTCATTTCGTCGATAAAGATCCCAATCAACGTCGCAATTAATTTCTTTTTAATCTATTTTTCTTTGTAATTATAGTTAAAAAATATTAAGAAAGTAAACATTGTAATTATCGTTTTTAATTAATATTATATGAAATTATATTTTTTATTTAATTTTTAAAGTTTATAAAAATAATATTTAATCATCTATTAATAAATTTATTTTTAATAAATTTATTGTAAGTATCATTAATTTTTCATTTTTATTAAATATATTATGTAACAATTAATTTAATTTGTTAAAAAAAATTTAAGTTTTCTTTCTTAAAATTAATTTCAGAATTTTATGTAATATTAAATATTTATAACAAATATTACAAAAAAGTTATATGATTTCGAAATTTTTATTAATTAATTATTATAAATATTAATTTTTAATTAGTATTATATATTTATTATAAATATTATATAAAAAGTAAATATTAATAATTATGAAAAATATTATATAACAAAGTATTTAATTTATTTTAAAAAATTTATTTTATTTTTTATTAAATATAATATTTTAATTAATTTTTAATATTAATTAATTATTTTATTCATCTTAAATTAAATCAGAAATTAAAAAACAAAAAATAAAATAAAATAATACATCCTCCATCCCAGATGACGCAGCCCAACTGGACCTCTGGGGACGTCCGCCATCTTGGATGGAGTCCCCTAAAAACTTTTAAATTGATCCTACAAAACGACAAAAATAGTGGCAGATTGAAAAATAGATTTGGGAGTGGTATTTTGAGAATTCTTTTTCACCATAGTGGCATGGAGATCAAACTCTCCATTTAATTCACCATATTTCAAACATCCTTTCGATAGTATCATCATTATGACTGATGAGAACCGAAACTCTTGAGTGAGAACCGAAACTCTTGAGTGTTAGTACATGTGATGATATCATCATTATGACTCTTGAGAACTGAAACTTTTGATTGTTACAGGAGTGATTAGACATATTTTGTGAAGCCTCTTTACATGCTATTTGGCATTTGCATGTCATATATATATATAAAGATTATATGTAAATATAAAGGCAAAAAGACGACGACAACAACAAGCTTATAAGTTATAACAAATCAATTGAGCTTTTGGACTCTTGTGCAAATTTTTAAGTATATGTTTCCTTTTTTTATTTTTAATTTCACATGAATTTTAGAATTTAATGTCTGTTATTTGGTCTCCTAATATTTTCGAACAATTAACTCTTATGCTCTTATTTTAAATGTTAAATTTTCCATTAGTTTGTACCTAATCAAATTACAATTTAGATACAAATGTGAAGCGAAAATCCGTGGGAAGCACCTGCATCTTGCTAGTTTTGCATAAGAAATACACACACATGCAAGAATACTCCAACACACGAGTTGGGAACTTGGGATCCTCTAGTACAGTATTGAAACTATTAGGTCATCTATCTATTCATGATGTTTACAATATATATTCCTCCCTCTGTCTCTCCAGATTCCAGTGAGGCACAAGGCATTTGCATACTACCTAAAAACCATACTTACAAATTTCTCAATCAATGGTGACTCCACAATTCAAACCATAACACATAAAGCACTCGTGATAAATGTGCATTGATATAATTGCTGATAATCACATTGGATACAAAACAATAACATCTGTAAGATGAAAAAAAAGTCAGGGAGACACTATCATCTCACCCAACACTGACTCCGCATACCCATTAAGGGAATAAAATTGGACGCATATTGCCTATGGCCTTCAGATGACTGTGATAACAATACTTATCTACAAATCTATAACATTCCAACTAAATCACTTGAAAAAGGATGTGGAACAGTTGTTATAAGCAGAAAAAACTGAATGCGCCCATCCTCGGAGAATGCATAATTGTGGTTAAAATCATATGTAGCTTTATCTAATATCTTGAACTAGATTGTGGAGGAGCCGGAGGCAACCGATTTGGTGTCCGTCTGCCAGAATTTGATCCTGAGATTGTATCACCATTTTGGGATGGATCACTGTAGCGTCTACTGTGACCACCAGAACCATACCTAGATAACGAGTCACTTGAACCATTGGCAGCAGCATCAAATGCAGATCTCCAATCATCGCCCGATGATGGTCCAGAGCTTCGTGGGCTGCTTTCTGTATTAATTTGTTTGTCAAAAACAAATGAAAAATAATATAAATAAGTAACAGCCTATAGACTCAACTGATGATACATAATAAGATCGCAACCAACGTACTAAATATATTCAATCACTTTTATGTTCCTAAATAATGAAAGTGAAATTTATAAACCATCATCGTCATCTTTTTTCTTGATAAATTACAGAACTTAAAGTTCTTCCCAAACAAATAACATGCCATATAAGCTTTCATGTGTAAAACAGTATGTTAGAAAAATCATCATATTCTTTCTTGATAAATTACAGAACTTCAACTTCTTCCCAAATAAATAACATGCCATCTAAGCTTTCATGTGTAAAACGATATGCTAGGAAATTCCAAGAATGAACCTCAAGCAAATTTGTAGATACCTGCTGCATTCCCTCTATCAGACCAATTGGATGCGGCAGCCGCTCTGTTGTCATGGACACCTAGCTGCCTAGTAAGTTTCGAAAGAAGGGAAGACTGTTTTTGAGCACGCTCCCTTCTACGCTTGACATTTTGATCCTCCTGAAGCAGTTCCTCAATTCGAGCCGAGCTTACAGCGCTGCCAAACACAGCACGAAAAAGAAATAAAAAAATGCACAATCAAATGTTTCATTGCTAAAGAACAATTGTAAACAAATGAAATCTTTAAGATAAATTGAATATCTCAGATGAAGTATTATTATTTTTGGGAAATAAAAATAAATTTATAAGACAGAAAAAAGGGAGAGTACAACTACGGAAGGGATAAGTTCAAAAACAAGAAATCCTAATTAACAGAAAAATATAGATAAAAGAAGGAAATTGCAACAAAACTAAATTAAATTAAATACTGCAAACCTACCCAATCTGTCTACATAACATAAATGGGAACTCCATTGGGATAACCATGAGCAAAAACATCATACAGATGCACCAAATTTATGATCTACATTCCAAATCAAGTATAGGGTTCACAAGAAACATCCTTAAAGATGCAAAATATCGCCCCGGCCAAATAAACTTAGCAACTGCACAAACTACTCACTTAGCTTCCTTGTATCTAACCGAAGTCTCTTAACACTCTACCGAACAAAAAAAATGCACCAGAGCATTCACACTATGATCATGTATGTATATGTGATTCGGTATCACATTATGGTTGCATGAACTTTAATGTTTTGATGAGTTAACGGAGGGAATGTGTGAAGCATGTCAGTACATCAAATAGTAATTCACTTGAAAGTCATCAGACAATAAGGCAAAAAGAGACAGCACTAACCTGATAGAACTGTATAACTGATTAAGCATGTCTTCTTTAGCTTTCTCGACTTGGCAAAGAACAACTGCCTGCTCACCCAAAACTAACTGATCTCACAAACAGAAACAAATCTGAACAGAAGAATTATGGAAGTCAATAAAGTTAACTCACTTTTGGAACATTGGCAGCAAGGCTGTTGAGAACAGCTTCAACATAACCACGCACTTCTTGAGACATCCATCTCAGCTCTTCTTCTGGATCAGCAGGTTTTCTAGCCATAGTATCCTAAAATATTTAGCAGCATGAATAAATTGTTATGGAAATTGGTTCATGGTTGTAACTTTTGAAAAACTAAACGCAATAGGTAAAAGATTCTATTCTATGTTCAAAGACATCACAATTCATTTCAATGTAAGTATCTTCATCATAAGGAGGCAGTCACGTGAAAAGGGCACTCAACAAATGAATCCCAAACAATCAAAGAAATATGTGTCAATCGTTGACAGGGGACGGAAACAAAATTCACATGTACAATTGGCTACTGTTAAATGAATTGCATAAAAGAGAACAAACACGTAAAATAATTACTTACAAGGGAACCATCAGAAAGACTCTGTCGCATGGGAAAACTAGGTTCACCAATTGCTTGGCCCCCTTTAGCATGTGCAACATTTCTCAGCTTGTTGATCCACTCAACCTTATCTGCCATGCTCTCAGCCTTCAACAAAACTGTACTTTCAGCTGCAAAATGCAAGTTTCAACATTGATACATGCCAAACATTCTTTATATATGCTTATGGATTTGAGAGAGGTAGGAGAAGGCATGCACAAATTAGAATTCAAGTGACTACCTTTCATAACAGTCTTATAGGGGATCTTGCTTGTTATCTTGAAAACAAGGTTAGATGCCTTTCCAGAATCCGGTCCATTCGACTTCTTATCCTTGGAACTCTTTGTAGGGGCTTCACCCTCATCAGACATGTCATCAATATTGCATTCCTGATTAGACAATAGTCATTATTCCAATCAACTTCCAAGTTCCAAACCTTCAAATAAGCATTATGTCTGAACCTTGATTATATGCCTCTACAAATATGAAGCCTAAAATATATATGAAACCTATCCTCACGTGAGTCAATATTCATAAAAGGACCAAATCACCACATAATACAATACAAAGACATTTTTTAACTGATTACGCTGTGTGGTTATTTGACTCTTGTTATATTCAATGGCAGAAAGCGATGTGTAGCAGCTGACCCCAAAACACTATAGCAGTATAACTAATAGTTGTATGACCGTTAAATTGAAGATTAGGGAAATAAGACAGTAATTTATACCATAGTGCCATACAAATAAAAGCTAAAAAGTCGAATAGACAAAATTAAAGACATTTTTATAACTAATAATGAAAGCTCATTAAATTTCAATCCCAACATAAGCAAATACATTTTAGGGTGAAACAGCCAAAAAGTCTAAAAAAACATAGGGAACGGCTATAAGTTGAAGGAACATCACAGCAGCGGTTGCTACAACCGCTTGACTGCTGCAGCCACAACTAAAAAATGCAAAGTAACATAACATGGTTTTGCGTGGCACCTAGAGGTCACCACGCTATGCAATGCTGCTATTGACTACCAAGGCTCTTGATTCTCTCAAAAACAGTAGATGTTAAAGCTCATGAGCATTCTAGCATTAATTCAAGAAATTCATACCTCTAATGTAATTACTCCTCGGAAATGTCTCTCTTCTTGTTTTTTGGTATATCCGAGCTGGCAAAAAAACAGCCAAACCATCAAATTTTAGAAAGCATTAATCGTTGGCCACCCACCAAATCAGTCCAAGTGATATAGTGTCTAGAAATTAGAAAAAGTAATTCAATGCCTGAGTTTATTGTGTGGGCAACTATACTCAAGGGAATGTACTTTGAAATATGATGGTCAATGCAGCTTGCCTTAATCCATGCAACAAATTTAGTAAAATATTCAAAATTCCTGTCCTTCGAGATTTCACGTTTATAAAAAAAATTAACTTAAAACAGGTTAAAGACCCCTATTAGATAAATTAAATTAATCACAAGATTTCATTTGAAATCTTAAGCTTTAGTAACATGGGAGTAAAGCCCCTATTAGCAATTGGGTAAGAGCATAATCCTTGTCACCCTGATTCTCCTTAATTAAAATGTTGAATTTCAAAACACAAGATAAAGAGTAGATTCATTTATTGTCCATGCTTCAAGTTCAAATACAAAATCTGTTGTATATAAATATTCATCCATAGTCTAATAGTCTAAAACCATATACAATAATACAATATCAATCTCAACCCCGAATTCAACCGCAATAAAAAATTGAATATGATAAATTTACTAACCTTGCCACTCTTTTCGTTTAGAACAAACCACCGTTTACTCCAACCACCTTTGCCACTATTTTTCAACAGATATCCTGCATTTAGTTATAGACGTTACAGAAATTAAATCAAAATACTAAACTTGAGAATTAAAAAAATATGACTCCTTAATTTAAAATGGATACGATAGAAGAAAAAACAAAAGGTGGGCCAAGAAAGAAAGGGAATGTATAGAAACAGTCAACTAGAAGAATTTACACACACACACATACACATGGAGACGGAGACGGAGAGAATGATTTTGGGCATCTGAAAACAAAATTGTATTGATTGATTTATCTAGTGTAAAATCGTAGTAATTATACATTGAATGAGATCAAAAAATTATAACTACTTCTAACCAAGCTTAACTGCCATAACAGAAAGTCAGTTAAGCTTTCCATTTTACATGATGGGGATACTAGAAAGTAAACTCTAATAGACTGTATTCTGTCAAGACTTAATTGGAAGATACATAGCAAAGGAATCCTATTTTTTGTCTGTATGTGTTAAGAGTCCCACATCGGACAATATATGGCATGAATATGCCTTTATAAGTGGGGGCAATCGTCACCTTACAAGCTTATTTTGTAGGGTTGAGTTAGGCCCAATCACATTTCTTAACATGGTATCATAGCTTTGTTTAAGATCCGGTGGGTCACCTACTATTAAGTTTCTGCTATCAGGTCGCCTACCATTTATTTCCACGCTCCAGATGTCCAGTCCTGGGCGTGAGGGGCGGTGTTAAGAGTTTATAAGTGGGGGCAATCCTCATCTTACAAGCTGGTTTTGTAGGGTTGAGTTAGGCCCAACCACATTTCTTAACAGTATGCATCAAAAATTTAGTGACTAAACTATCAGCCATTACTCAGACGTGCCAAGCAATATTTAGAAATATTTGCAAGAGGTATTAGATATGGATGACTCGAGCAAATTAATGTAACTGTTTTGAAAAAGTCGAATACAGAAGCTCCAGATCTAGATAAGAAAATTGATATTAATAAAATATGAAAAGGAAGCCACTTTGGAAAAAATTTATGATTGCAGGAGGTACTTGATAAGGATGACTCAAGCAAATGAATGTGTAATTGTTTTGAACAAGGCGGACACTGAAGCTCCAGATAGGAAAATTGATAATGTTAAGAATGTGTGGTTGGGCCTAACTCAACCCTATAAAACCGGTTGATAGAGTGAGGATTGTCCCCATTTATAAACTCATGTTCAGGCCATATATTGTCCGATGTGGGACTCTTAACACACCCCCTCACGCCCAGGACTGGACTTCTGGAGCGTGGAAATAAATGGTGGGTGGCCCGATAGCGGAAACCATAGTAAGTGGCCCACCGGATCTTAAACGAGGCTCTGATACCATGTTAATAATGTGTGGTTTGGCCTAACTCAACCCTACAAAACCGGTTGATAGAGTGAGGATTGTCCCCATTTATAAACTCATGTTCAGGCCATATATTGTCCGATGTGGGACTCTTAACAGATAACAATAAAATATGAAAGGAAGCCACATACTTAATAATGGGACGCAGACTGAACTGAGATACCACAGTGAAATTAGACATAGAATACAAATTTTAGGATGAATGCCAAAAACCTGCTGTTATCTCCCCATCGGGCCCAGCAACCTTCAAGCCAGATGCCTCTTGCGTATCCTTGTCTTGCTGACTGGATTTCTCTTTCATTGATTTTAAGTTTCCTCCACTTTGTTGACCTGATTGAGGACTAGTTGCCTAGAAAAGGAAACCAAACAAGCATCTCATACATAAAAAGCCAAAATTTAAACATGTGTCGTATGTTTTACAAATTCAAGCCAGCAGTTTTTGAAGTAAATGGTCCCACACCCTATTTAGAATTGACTGTTCTGCATCAAGTGACTTTTTGGATGGTCGGTTCTTTAGCTCATCTTCTCGACGTTGCCTTTCCATTCTAATGAAATTAATTGACAGTGTTAAAGCATATTAAATTAACATATGTGCAGCATCAGTCGAACAGTTATAGATGTTATGTCAGTGAACATACGAACATACTAAATTATATGATCATGGCATTGACATAGATACAGAAACCAAACCTCATTTAGTCATAAATGTCCATTAGCCCAACAAAAAAGTAGAATTAAGAACTTATCAATCTATGCCCTTACAAATTAAGTGGAAGGACAAACTAATAGTTTCCCAAAAGCGTTTAAAAAGTCAACAGAAAAACTACTCAAATAATTTATTTTCAAATTGCTTGAAAATGGGTAACCAGTCCATGAGGTGTCAGCTTAACTTTAAAGTTTGACCTTGTAACATCAAGGGATGGAGTTGAATTCCCCACGAAGACAATTTTAAAATGATCATTAGTGTCATTTTAACTAATAAAAAATTTCGCCTTCCCTAATTTTTGTTTTTTAACAAAAAATGGATAATAAATAAACCATGACAAATACAAAAACTGAATTTGGAATAGTCAACAAATTTGTTTAAGATTTTGATAATAGTGTTGAGATTTTGTAAATATAGGAATAGCATATTCTCTTGTAATTAATATTGTTGATTGTATATTGATTTATTCCTGAGTCTATATGATAGAACTCCGTTATTAATATTGCTGATTGTATATTGGTTTATTCCTGAGTTTATATGATAGAACTCCGTGATGTAGTTGAGACATACGGTTTCACCAAATGCCTCTTGTTTTCTCTCATTCAATATGGTATCTATAGTCTT
The DNA here is from genome assembly GCF_024323335.1 of Lathyrus oleraceus. Lineage (NCBI taxonomy): Eukaryota > Viridiplantae > Streptophyta > Magnoliopsida > Fabales > Fabaceae > Lathyrus > Lathyrus oleraceus. Next base: position 502,876 of record NC_066582.1, on the reverse strand, counting down.
TTCAGATGCAATCCTAAACCGCATTCCCCGGTCGACCCATTGTCTTCTAGTGAGGAAAAATAATCGGCAAGCTATGTTCCAATTACAGTTTGCCCTTTTCCGCTTCCCTGCTTTCTTTGACAAACACTGTTCATTTTGCTCTGTTCACGTCGTGCAAGGGTGGAGCTGTTTCATCATGCAATTAAAAAAACTCGTCGTGTATCACTTCTTTTCTTCTGGTTTTAGTATTATGACAGGTTCTAATTCTCGACGATGACCTTCCACCTCGTCGTGTATCACTTTTTCTGGTCATAGTCATTTTCTTGACCGAGTCAATAAACGAGCCCTTTTTGCTTTAGTTCACTATGATGTTTGGGGGCCTTCCCGTACTATCTCCACTTTAGAGTCCAAGTATTTATCTTTATTGATGATTTTTCCCGTTGCAAGTGGTTATTTTTAATGAAAAATAAATCTAAATTATTCTCTAGTTTTGAGCAATATTATCATGAAATTAAAACTCAATTTGGCGTTTCTATTTGATCTTTGGGTAGTAATAATGTCAGAGAATATTTGTCCCACCAATTTCAAAAAATTTATGGCCTTTAATGGTATTCTTCACCAAACTTGTGCCCATACACCTCAACAAAAAAGGGTAGCGAAGCACAAAAAATCGGAATCTCGTTGAAACCACTCTAACCCATCACCTTCATGGTAACATTCCATCCTTTTTTTCCTAATGCTCATTTACACTCACTTCCCCCTATGTGTCTTAGGGTCCCCATGTTTTGTCCACAATCTCTTCCCAATCTTGACCCCCCTATGTGTCGAAACCCGTCCCCTCGTTATATTACTTTGAGTTATCATCGTCTTTCTTCTTTGTATTACACTTGCTTTTCTTCTATGTCTAGGTGAAGCTTTATCCCACCCAGAGGAGGCAAGCAACGTTGAAAAGATGTGTGTACTTCAAAGCACCAAGCACCTGATAACAGATTCCTCTACCTTTTTTGGAAAGTCTATAGTAAATTGTTGTTGACTTTATGCGGGGAAAGAGAGAGAGAGAGACCAAAGGTATCCCCCTCACAAAGGATTTCTTTTTATGTGCAACGATCAAATTCAGAAAATGAATCCATACTATTTTCCCTATTTATTTAACTAAGCCTCCTCTAACTATTCATTTGACCTAACTAATTCATACAACTTAACTCCCCTTTATTGTTTATCCTAACAATGCACATTATTATGTTTAGGAAGAAATTTTATTCATCTCACTTCTAAAAGAGAAAAGGCTAGCTGGAAAAATTGGGGACAGCTAATAATCAATGCATACACTCGGTAAGATTTCAATCAGGTAAGCTCACACAACAAAGCTACTTCAGAAATTAAATATTAAGAATCCCATACATTTACTTATTCATTACCATTAAAATATATAATTATAAGAGTCCCTAGTGGTTCTAGAAGTCATATACCAATATCATATAAATGGTAGTGATTCTAATGAGTTTCTAATTCAACCTCAGGCTCGGGTAAGACTCCCATAAATGGCATTAAGATTCCAAAATTCATAAATAAAGATGCAACAAGAGTCATGTGTTAAACATACCGCCTCTGCACTAGACGAATAAAATGTTGGGGTGGAACAAATGCACGTTCCATATCAACTAGTGCAACCACCATTTTCTTGGATTCATTTTTAAAGGACTCCAGGGCAGAACTTGCAATTGCCACAATCTGAAATTGCAACAAATGAGCTAAATAATTTCTATAAACAGGCCAAGTTAAATATAAATTACGGCAGTTACCTCTCTCTTGAATGGAGGATATCTTCCAAGACCAGGTGTAGCATTTGCAGCAGCAGAAACTAGATCCGCGAGCACACGATGTACCTAATTTGGTAGTTGTCAAAACAATTTCTGATAGTACACTGGTTTTTATTTGCGGGTTCTATCAATTTCTTACAAGGAAGTGCCACTTCCTATCCGTATCCGAAATATATTGTGCTATCCATTTGTGGCTCAAAAACCTTAGTATCTATTGAAACAAAACAAACAACACATTTAGAATCATACCTCATCGACACACAGGCGTGATGGCTCCTTTGCCAGTTCAAGAACACCTTTTATTAAGGACCTCAGACCTTTCTCTGGAGAGATAAGATAAGGTTGATATCCATCTGCTTCTAGGACAATCTGACATAAGCCAAAACAGAAATATAAGAAACAATCATCTCAAGAGAATGTGATGAAATTAAATTCTACCAAAACAATATGACAAACTTTAATGAAGAAGAATTACCCTCTTGACATTGTTTATGTCAAAGTGTTTGTCAATAGGAAGTTGCTTGATCCTGTTAGGAAAATTTCCTTCAAAACTGGCAACTACTTTCCAACCATTACCCTGCAAGGGAACAGAGAGAGAAAATTAGATCAACAAAAAAATAGTATTCTTGTGCTATACAGTGGTCTAGTGACTAGTCCCCTTCCCAACTTCTTTATTTGAAATACAAGGGAAAATAGATCATAACAAACAAAGGACCAGCCTAGTATCAGTTTGATGAGTTCAAACATTTGAATCATTTCCAGTGCCAGTTTGATGATAACACATACTTATGTTATTCCATTGTGGCTTTGTTGTGGATTTTTATATTCAGCATTTTCAACGGAATTGATAAAAACCAATTAATATAGAAGAAGGAAATAGGGAAAATCCCTTTGGTAACAGAATAATATTAATAATATTGAAAAACTTGGAGAGTCTACACCTCCCTAATGCCAATCCCAAGATACCCTCTCTCAATCACCCTTTCTATTTATAGGCAACATCTTTCATTCTCCTAATTAATTAATTAATTAATTAATTAATTAATTCCTATTCAAACTGTAGTTACACATATGACAGTTATTTTTAATAAAAACTGCCTACAAATAATAAAACTCCCTACTAATATTTACTAACAATCCTAATTAAGGGCCTATATCTAGCAGAATGCTGGGTGCATCATAGGTACCTGGAACAGTTCTTGATGATTAGCTATTAGCTTTGGTGATTTTGGTAGAAATAAAGAGGTTAAAATTTGTGAAACAATGTGAAACATATGATACAGTTTGGTGTATTAAGTTGAAGCAGAGCTCTTGTATTTTGAAGGAGGACTCTTTGGCACACCACTTGATTAGGGATAAGAGTAGGTGTTTGTTTTCTATTATACTCCCTCCCTCCGTTTTAAAATGATTGCTTTTGAGGTTTTTGCACACAAATTAAGAAATGCAATAATATTGTCATAAGACATGGCACTTTTATTAAATTAGTCTTATTAATGTGTTGGAAATAGTGCGCAGAGTACTAATTAAAAAACACAATTGGAAAAATAGCAATCATTTCTACATTAAAAAGTGAGAATGACATTCATTTTGAAAAAAAAAAATTCTCTAAAACGACAGTCATTTTGAAACGAGGGAGTATTAATTTGCTTTCGAAGATTATGCATCCTCCTTTAACTTTGCAATCCCTTCCTTTAGTCTAAATAAATTTCTTTTAATGAAGAACGTCTAAATAAATTTCCTTTAATGAAGAAAAGGTGTAGCAAAAAATCAGTTTTTAGTTGTTCAATCCCCTTTAATGCTTAATCATCTCTGGCTCATAGAGGATATTCCTCATCAAAGATTTTTGTTAGAAATTTCAGAATATTTAATAGGGTATCATTATTTCTTAGAATACATAAATTATCCAGGATGATCTCATAGTATTGGTTTTCATATTTAAATATATGTCCTTATTTAATTTAATTACGACAATGAGTCTTCCCAAGTATAACTAGATCTTAGCGATTTGTTACATATTCATCACATCATTGTACACGAGGATATTATCTATACTCTCTTCCTCCTTTACTCCTAAATTTACTTTCCAACATTTACTACAAACTTTTAAGCAAATAAATTTGTTTATGGAGGGAGGAAAAAACGCGTCGATTGAACAAATTATGCTAGTTTCATATCCAATAAAAAAACCTTGTGAAATAGCTTTTGGTTAGCACACAAGTTAATAATATCATTCCATCTAGAGGTGTTCATGGGTGCGGATCGATCCACGAACCCACTGATCCAAACCAAATCAACCCATAAATTAATCGAACTTGTTCATTTACGGGTATACCCAATTCAATCCATAATAACCCGTATAGTTTTGATTTGGATATCGGATTTGTGTTTTGCAAACCGCGGACCTGTTGGCCCAACCCATTTATATGGATTTAGTAATTTCTTATTATTTGTATTATTATTTTAAATAAAACATAAAATTAAGATCTCATTAATAATCATAATTTTTACAAATATGTTTTATTCTGCGCTAATAATACTATTAGACCAATGAATTTACACCACTCTAAGATTAAATATTGTTTTTTATTTTCTTTTGTATAATTTTCAACTTATGTATTGTATAGAAATAACGTGTCTTGTTGAATTTTATATCATTATCAAATGTCATGTCATGTTGATAAATTTTATTAGATATTATATGACATGTTTCATCGAATTTGAGTGTTATAAATGAATATGATTGTATTGCATTGTGTTACATTTTTTTAAAATTGACAAAAAGAATCATAAAAAAAAATATTTATTTGAAACACAACCCAAACCCAATCCATAAATGAACGGGTCGGGTCGGGTCAGTTTTAACAATGAAATTGCGGGTTTGATGGCGAACCCAACCCATTGAAGTTTGAACGGGTTGGGTAACGGGCTAGGCTAAACCCGGTCCAACCCAACCCATGTACACCCATCCAAAAAGAGTGATAATGATAAGAAATTATCCTTGAAAAGTCTTGCTTTAATCTATAATTAAATTAAATGGACCAATTCATGGCGTAGATTGCATGGTGCCAAAATCTACACAACCTTGCTGCTAGACTGTGTAAAAATAAATAAATAAAACCACTGACCTCGCCCCCAGTGAGATGTTGAAGAAACTTTTCCTCAAATTCACGACATAACTCCAAGCCTAGAGCTCTTGTACCTTCAGAAGTACTAGCCATTTGTTCACCGAGCTTCACTAAGTCGTCCTGAACAACTTGAGACTTTCCCTGAAGGCTGCAGCAGTTTAAATGAAGGGTTATCATGGATTGTAAGATCATTTAAACTCCCAAACGCAGACAAAAACCAGGCTAGCTTCTCTTTTATAGCAGACATTAAGTGTGAACATTAAGACAGGGAACATGTACAAGATATGAAAAACCAATTCACTTTGATGTTGGCAATGTTTTCCTGCGAGATCATGAGTGGAGAAGGAGCAAGTGGAACCCTCGACAACAAACAATGAGAAATAGTAAGCTAGCCAAAAATAAATACCCAGTGAGGAGTGTTGGAAGCCGCAGCTTCATACGATTGCGGATCTGTGCAGCAAGAGACTCAACCAAAGCAATTCTACCAAGCTTGCTTTGAGGGGCTCCAGTCAGTATTGATTTCAAACTTTCAGTTTCAGCTCGCCAAGCAGTTTCCAACGAGCTCTCAGGTGCACCACTCCCAGACTGTGCAGAGGCTAAAGAAACAGACTGGCCTATCAAAGCAACCCACGGGATATCAGATGTTTTTGGAGGTCCCTGGTCCAATAGGAGTGCCTGCACAGCTGCAAGGGCTTTCGGTTCTGCGGCTGCCTGGTCAATTTTACTGATAACACCGACTGTTCTGGTGGCTATAGTTGAAAGGAACATTACAAAAAAGTTAAATAAACAGGCACTATATGGAACATATAAAAGGGATTTCTTAAGTTAGATGTTTAATAGTGTCAAGGACCATGCACCCAAAAGCTATAAGTTTTTTTGGTGAAAGACCGAGAATGGCCTCATATCCTAACACAACTTTATGCAACTCCCTTTCAGTTTTAAGTCTAGAAACTGCATACTCACTCTTTTTGCGCAGAAACTCAACTTTATTTACAGAAGATAAAAGCTTACATTCTGCATCGTATTCTTTTGCTACTCTAAGGGCTCGTGATGATGAAATTTCTGGTGCCTGAGCTGCGGGAACTACAACCAGCAAAATAGCATCGTTGTGCTCAACATATTGACTGATCTAAAATGATAAAAAAAAAAAAAATTAAAAGAAGAAATCAAAGTTCTGTAGAAGAAAGTAGACAAAAAATAACTGTAGATATAAGAAAAAGTTAAAATCCAACACATCATCCACCACCAATAGAGCATGGAGGTGGTACTATTATAAGTTTATAACTAACTGGCCACAACATACTGGATACTTAAAAAGTTATGAGATGATATCGCATTCGTACTCACCATTTTGTCATCCACTATCCGCTGGTCCAATCCAGGCAAATCAATCAACTTCAACGGAGGTGCTGCAGAATTTTAGAATGGAATAAAATAAATAAGTGTGATGATGCAAATGCAAACATGCATTTATGCTGCATGTCGAACCCTATTCACCGATACGGATAAAGGAAGGAGGGAAACGCATACACATTAATGTAATAAAGGACTCACCGGTACCAGTACGGAGTTTTAGACTTATTTCTTCACCTTTCTTGCTAGAGGAACCTTTGCTGAGTCTTTCCTGTAGAGAATGTCGAAGGGCACCTAGAAGCAGAAATGGGAAGTGTAAATAGTATTTACAAATAGAAATTGATTCATGTCATAGAAATTCGACAAAGTTTTACATTGCCTAACACAACCCTCTACTTTTATCCGGACTTGGGGCCGGCTATGCATATAAATGGTAACATAGGCAGGAATTATTAAATAGAAATAGAAATATAAAAAAGAGGTGAAGGTGGCTGTTTCTTACTTGCAGAAACCTGCTGAGATTTATTATCGATTTGGAGGATGATAGAGGTGGCGGATAAAGAAGTGTCTCTATTCAATTCAAGGCTAATGGGAGCTCTGGTAGCACCATTTTCACCGGTAGGCTGCAATAAAGTTAGTTAGTTAGTTAGTGGATAACGGAAATAATGAATTAAAGCATGAAATAGAAAGATAAAAATGGAAATACCAAAACGGGATGTCCAATGAGGCTATTCAATGCAGCAGATTTTCCAGCACCCTGATCCATCACCATCACAATTGCATTCATTCATTCATTGGTTCAGAACAATTGCATTTTGCAATAACAAGAATGTAGATCAAATAAAAGGAACTTACGACATTGCCGAGACCAACGACGTTGAGGAAGGTGGAAGTGCGTCTGGATTCTTCGACATCTTCGTCGGCGAGGAGAGCGGAAGCTTGGCGCATAGATTCGGAGAGCTGAACCAATTCGTCGATAGCCTCCATCGGATCTGAAGTTAGGTTTCCGGCAACAGATTTGATTTCAATGCAACAAAACGGTTGGTTCGTTCACACGTCGTGATTATAACCAACTGCAACTGTTAATTGCTTAATAATTGCTTCTGCTATGCTTAACCCTCCTACTCTCTCTTTTCCAATTTTAATGACTTTTCGCTTCCACTTTTCTTCTTACCACTTACGTCCTTCTATTTCGCGCTTTCTATCTTTCTCACCGCTACCATTCTCACTTATCACAATATTATGTTTATTATTACTCCATGCATCTCTTAACTTATTTCATTTCATATCTTTTATTAAGAAAATTACTATTAATTCTACTATTTTAACAATAAAATGTTTTTTAATTATTAAAATATATTTATGATTTGTTCGGCAATTAGTATAAGTAATGCGCAAGGCGATTTATAAGATAGTCTCACGCTTTTTTATAATTAAGATATGTTAAAAGGGATATCCATGCATATATTTTACAATTAATTTATAATTAAATAGGATATTTAAAAAAGTTCACGACTTAATCGAAGGTAACTTCACCGAACTCTCAAAAGTTTGAGATAGCTACGTATATTTTACAAATGTCATGTGTGTGAAGTGTTTTCAATGAATAGTAAATAAATTATTGTCCATTGTCTATCTATAATCTCTCGTAATTATATCAATCTCAGATATTTTTGGATGTCATGGGATCTTAGGTGAGTCTATATATGATATCTTTCACTAAATTGTTTTAAATATGGATGTGTTGTTAATCGTTTTTTCTAAATAAGTGAATGTATAAGCATAAACTAATAAAATTATAGTTGGAATTATCTTTTATTTTGATGTTCGGTTTAAATTTGATTTTTGTGTGTAATTTTGTTGATTTGATTATTCAAGTATACTTGTACCTTTGAGCTACCCTTACATTCAATAAACTAGTTTTGGATCCATGACAATGTCTTTTTAGCCTAAACAATTTGGTGTAAGTCAAAATGTTAAGTATAGCATAAATCACAAGTTAGAAAGTTTAATCAAGGTTTTTATGAAGTTTGATTCAAACCAAACCTTATGATGATTTTAATCAAACATCAACAGGAAAATTAGAAATTAGTTATGTCACAAGACTTTTGATTTGAATCATAACAATTGAGAATCACACATATGTTGGCAAGGAGAGATTAACATTGTTATAATTCTCAGTTGGTATGATTCAAAAAGATTCTCAAAGAGTGATTGGCATTGTTATGATTCTCAATTGGTATGATTAGAATCAAACTTTTTTGTGATTAGAATCATAACACTCCTTTACTCGAATCGCAAGACTTTTGATTCGAATCATAACAATTGATAATCTTTTTGAATTCAACTAAGATTTGAATCATACCTTATCTTGACTCGAATCATAATTACAAATCAAAATGTTAAATTCCTCATTTTACTACCTTGATTAAAATTATTACTTATTTGATTCAAATCGTAATCTCATGATTTTACTTGAATCATATTATCATTTTCTTCACCTTTTTGTGTCTAACCTCTAACACATATTTAAATCTTTTTAGTGTCTCTTTCTAAGTTTGGACACTTAGTGATCATTTTGAGTTGGTTATTTTCAACTGGCATGTGGATGTTCAATCAAAAAAGGAAGTCTCACAATGAGATTCTTCTAGAGTGAGATATAGTGAGATCCAAACACATTTTTTCAAAAAACTTGAGAAAAACTATGACAATTTCGAAAGAAGGGGTGACTATTTCTCCTTGATTCAACCTTGTGAAAAACTTCCTATAATATTAATATTGTGAGATCTGATCTATATTGTGTGAGATTCTTTATATACCTTTCATCATCTTCAACTTCGTGCAAATAAACCATTATTGTGGTGCTCAACTTTAAAGATTGAGTATGAAAGGTAGATCCTAGATACATTGGGGAAGTTAATTTTTGTGTGTGAAGTTTTAATGTATGTAGCAGGAAGAGAATCATTTTTTGTCTATGATATCTGGTTGTGATCATCCATCAAGAGAATGGTCTCTCTATGCTCCATGGAAGATTTCGGTAGACTGAGTAAAGGTTGTCGCATAACAAATTCGGGAGTTGTCAAATCTTTCTTGGGCAGAACAATTACTCGTATAAGGAACTCGTATAGCCGAGTAAAAGTTTATGCAAAACGGAAGGTTGAAGCAGGATTATTATGTCTAGTACGATCTTTAGATTAAGATCATTGAAGTTTTTGCTTACTTCAAACTAGGGGTGTGCAAAAATATGGTTAACCAAATTATATTACTAAACTGAATTGCATTACACCATAAAATAACTAAACCACTTAAATGGTTAATGAACTGAACCATTTAAATTAACCAATTATAATTCAGTTTAAAATCGGTTCATAACCAATTTTCTTTTATAAACTGATTTAGTTATAATTTTTTTAAATAAAAAAAAAAAATTATTGAGAGTGAAAAAAATAGAAATTAAAAATATTTATAATTATGAAAAGTAAAAAATATTTTATTGAAAATTAAAAATAAAATTATAAAAAAATATAGTTTTTTTAGAAAAAAATCTGAAAATAAAATATTTTGTATTCCATAAAATAAAAAATATTTTTTTTCTAAAAATAAATTTTTTTTATTCATTAAAAAAATATAATTTAATTTGAAATAAAAAAAAATACTTTTTTAGAAAAATAAAAAATTATTGTTTTTTGAAATAAAAAAATTCTGAAAAATAAAAATTTCAGAATAAAATAATTTTTGTAGTGAAATTTTTTCCCAAAAAATTTGAAATATAAAATAAAATATTTTTTTTTTATTTTTCCGAAAATAAAATTTGAAAAAAAATTATTCTGGATTTTTTTCCCCGAAAAATTAAAATTAAAATATTTTTTTTAATTTTTTTTTTGCATGAAATTTTAAAAATATCTATTCAGATTTTTTTTTTCAAAAAAATAAAAATTTTAACTAATTTTTATAAATAAAAGTTTTTTTTTTTAAATAAATATTTTCAAATATTCTTTTTTTTTAAATTAATTATTTTTTATGAAATTAAAAAAATTGATTTTAAAAGAGTTCAAATTATAAAATTGGTTTATAATTGAAAACTGATTATAAACTAGTTTATAAATACAAATCGGTTATAAACTAGTTTTAAACTGAATTGAAACCATTTTAACAATTAACTGCATTTTTTGTAAAATGGTTATTATAAACTGAACTGAACTATAAATGTGGTTTGGTTCAGTGCAGTTCATGAACCACGAACACCCTTACTTCAAACCATTTGTTATATTATTCTTTCACCTTCCATCTAAGTTTTTGCTTACTATTCTATGATTTTATGTAAGAAAAAGTTTTTGAAATGGTTTAAGAGTATTGGTTTATTCAACCCTCTCCCCCCTTTCTAGGATGTTTAATCCCCATGTTCTCTCCCTATAATTGGCATTATAGTTGGTCTTTTGATCAAGTCATACGACTTCAAAAGTTGAGAATATGGGTAAGATGATCTGAATGGTGTCTTTTAAATTTTTCTGTTCTAAGGATTCAATATGTTTCATAGTCATCTTATTACATGATTGATGTCATTATCTGAACGACCGAGAGTTATCAGAAGTAATCCAATCTTACTATGTTCATCTAGGATTGAGTTAACAAAGTTTTTGTTGTTTATAGGTAACTGAAAACCTAGTTGTGTAGCTTAAAGACTCTTGTTACACAATAATTATTCGTAAAGTTAGGTCATATTATCATTTAGAAACTATTTTGAAATTGGTAAAAAGAAAAGGATCGTAAGAAGAGAAAAAGGCATTTTTTAAGACCCCTACTCTTCTAAGGTCATTATGAAGGAAGATAAAGATGATTTATGTGAAGATGCTGGTGTGTTTACTTATTATTCAACAAACATCGGAGAAGATTCAAATCATTAAGTTTTGAAAGAACCATATCATTGTTAAATGTTGAATCAGTTATCCAAGATTATAGAATGTTAGGTCTGGCATATTGTGATTGATTGCATTTTGGAAAAATAAGTTTTATTGACAGATGTTGAACAAGATGTCCTGACATGTTGTTTCAATATTGCATTATGACCTAGCTTAAGTAACTTGTAAGATTTGGTTTCTTTAATCTGAAGATTCTTTGAAGATTTAGTTCACTTATTATGTTGAGCATTTTCCTTAAGAAAAAGACCATTGTGTCTTGACTTATTTACAAAGTAATGATGTCAAGACATTTTATGAAACATTTGATTTGATTGATATCATATCTTCAGAAAATTGTCCAGAGATCTTGGATCTGCTGCAAATCAAGACAAAAGCCCATGTTTTTCCACTGCTATAGAGAGAGAGGTTTTTAACCTAAGAAGGTATCGAAGTACTGCAGTATATTGTTTAAATTAGGGTTTCGTGTTTGTGCTTTGTGTGAGCCATTTGAGTATATCCTTGATACTTGAATTGGACCTGGTGTATTGAGTTGTAACAAACAATCTCTCAAAAGCTTTTAAGCAAGAGTGGATTGTGTTTCTTAGTTATAATTTGTTGTAAGGTTGAAGGGAAGTGAGAGGGGTATCATATATAGGAGTGTCTTAGATAGAAACTACCACGGGTAGAGATTAAATGAGAAGTCTGTAAAAACTGAGGTTGTTTAGGAGTTCAAACTGATTCTGTGATAGTGGATTTCCTTCCTGGCTTGGTAGCCCCCATATGTAGGTGACATTGCACCGAACTGGGTTAACAATTGATTGTGTTATTTCCTATCATATTGTCATTTAATCATGATATTATTTATGGTGTGATAATGTACTGACCCTGAGGTCGTGACATCATGTACGACATCAGGAATCTGCTTACCAGAATTTCAATTGGTACCAGAGCAAGCATCCTGCTTTATTTCTGGGTGAGATCCAGGGAAGATACTTTCTGGTTTCGTGGACAAGGAAGGAGCATTTATCAACAGACCCCCCATCTTAGATGGATCCAACAATTACTATTTGAAGGCGGGGATGGTAGCATTCTTAAAATCCATGGATAACAAGACATGGAAAGTTGTCATTAAGGGATGGGAACATCCTGTTATGAATGACAAGGATGTGAAGGCTACTACTGATCTGAAACCTGAAGAGGACTGGTCTAAGGAAGAAGATGAATTTTCTTTTGGAAACTCCAAATCCTTGAATGCCTTATTCAATGGGGTCTCTGCCTAAGAAACTTGACATGAAGGTTACAACCATTGAGAAAGCTCAAGACATTAGCACCATAAGAATAGATGAACTTATTGGGTATCTCCAAACCTTTGAATTGGGTATTAGTGACGGATCTGAAAAGAAAACCAAGAGCATAGCGTTTGTATCCAACACTAAAGATGAACAAAACCAATGTAACTTAGATACTAATGAAGGAATGACCAATGTTATAGTTCTTCTAGGAAGACAATTGTAGCGGTAAATTCATGACCATCAAGCTATGGATAAACTTGACGTCGATAAAACCAGAGTCGCCACCGCGCTTTTATTGTTTCCAAAGAAAAATGGAAAAGTACGAACAAAACCCAAAGATAAGAAGTTTTCAAATCAAAACTAATAAAATTTCAGATATTATAGGTATGGGGTTGGTTACGCATAGGGAAGGTGTTAGCACCCAAAATGTCCTAGGTACTCCAAGGGATCCCCTTTTTTGTATGCATATGTTTTTGGGTCTAAATGATGTTTGATAAAATATAGAGTGGGGGGATGAGGAAAGAATTCATTAATTATATTTTTGTGTTTGACAAGACCTTAGGTCTTATACCTATGTACCAATATAAAAATGAGGGATCAAAACCCCGTAGTTCATGGTAAAAATTTCAAAGAAGTTGGTGAATTTGATTTTAGAAAAAGTTTAACAAGAAAAGGCACAAAAAGGCCAAACATTTGAATGGGGTTATTAGTTCTTTTTGTCTTTTTGAAATTAAAGTCAATATGGTTAAGTTTATTTACAATGTTGATTTAAGAAAAGAAGTTTAAAACTCAATGGCATAAGGCCAAAGTTTCTAATCATTAAAACATGTCTAAGTTTGAAATCACAAACAAATAAGATTTTCAAAAATAGGGAAAGATTTTGAAATTAAATAAGTGGGAGAAGATGAAGGGACTATCCTAGACAAAAATTAAAAGTTAAGAGTTGAAAAGATATGACCAATGGGATGCAATCCAACAGACAAGAATGTCATATAGAAACCAATTTTCCTTTGGACTTTAGCAAGCAACAAGCAATAAGCAACATCTAAGCAAACCACATGAAGACCAATGCATCAAATAAAGATAGCCATAATATTCAAGCAAGCAATCCAATAGCTAGCAGTCTTCAATATCTTCCAATGTATCAGATGAAATATTCCTTAATCAACTTAGAATAATCATCAGACATAAACAATGATAACAATATAAACATTAAGCACAGAGACAAAGAGAGAAATGAATCAAGGTCACTCAAAGTCTTGCATCAGATGAATGCCAACTGTCAAAGATAGCTCAGTCTCAGTTATTGGCATTGGCCATGTCCTTTAGCATAGGGAATGTTGTCTAATTCTAAGTCCAAAGGTCCAGATCAAATCCAACAGTCCACCAAGATGTTTTTTAGGGTTTTTGTTGTTATTAAGTATTCTAAGGTCCTAAGACCACAATCAAAACAAACAATATATATATATATATATATATATATATATATATATATATATATATATATATATATATATATAAGTATGTATGTATGTATGTATGTATGTATGTATGTATGTATGTATGTATGTATAATTATAAGATATGGCTCAAATGAGCAGAGTGAAAAGGACTTGAAACATAAACAAGTTGCATGAGATATAAATGGCAATGAATGCTAAAGGTACTGAAATTTAAATTGCATAAAGTAAATGATTTGAAAGCAAAGCAATATTAACAAAAAGTTAGTCAATGGTTAGTCAAATGTTAGTGATGAGTTTTAATTTATTAAGTCATTCTTTGGAGAACACGCAACCATCCATTCACAAGTATGAATTCTTGAACCAAGACATCATCCATGAGAAGGGCTCCAACTTGGATAAATTAACAAGTATGCCACTAACTCTCATGACCAACTTTTTTCTTCCAAATAGGGAGTATAAATATGTAATGTCTAAACCTTTTGCTCAACATCATGCCAGTCATTAGAACTCCCAAACTAAACGCAAGTTATTACGCTCGAAATGTCATTACTGTGGAAAATGTGGTCATATAAAGCCCTTATATTTCAAATTGTATGGCTATCCCAGGTATCCAACACAACCCATGGCTAATCAAAAGAAATAGTGGATACCTAAGCCTGTCAACATTAGTCTTATAGCTCACACCTCTCTTAGATCCTCATCTCGAGAAGACTGGTATTTTGTTAGTGGATGTTCCAAACACATGACAGGTGTCAAGAAGTTTCTTGAAAACGTCAAGTCATACTCAACCGGCTATGTCACGTTTATAGATGGAGCTAAAGGTGAAATTAAAGGGGTTGGAAGACTAGCATGTACATGACTCCCAAGTCTCGATAATGTCCTATTGGTAAAAGGTCTGACTGTTAATTTGATTAGTATCAGTCAACTGCGTGATGAGGGTCCTAAAGCTAACTTCACAAAATCAGAGTGTCTAGTCACTAATGAGAAAATGAAGTGCTAATGAGGGGAGTCAGGTCTGAAGACAATTGTTACTTATGGTCATCCAAAGGAACCAACTACATTTCCACATGCCTGATATCCAAAGAAGATGAAGTTAACTTATGGCACCAGAAACTTTGACATTTACATCTAAAAGGCATGAAAAAGATTATGTTAAACGAAGCCATCAGAGGTATTCTAAGGCTCAATATTGAAGAAGGTAAAATCTTTGGTGAGTGTCAAATTGGGAAGCAAACCAAGATGTCACATCCGAAGTTACAACATCAGACCGCTTCAAAAGTTCTAGAACTTCTTCATATGGACTTAATGGGGCCTATGCTGGTTGAGAGCCTTGAAGGGAAAATATATGTTTATGTATTTGTTGAATATTTTTCAAGATTCACTTGTGTGAACTTCATCAAAGAAAAATCATATGTCTTTTAGGTGTTCAAAGATCTATGTCAAAGGATTCAAAGTGATGGGAAGGAATTTGAAAATAGCAGATTTGCTGAATTTTGTTCCTCTGAAGGTATTGGTCATGAGTTATCCTCTCCTATCACCCCTCGGCAAAATGACATTGTTAAACGCAAGAACAGAACTCTTTAAGAATCAACTAGAGTCATGCTTCATGCCAAGCATTTACCCTGCCATTTTTGCTGAAACAATGAATATTGTTTGATGTATTCATAATAGAGTCACTTTAAGAACTGGTATCTCATCTACACTTTATGAACTATGGAAAAGAAGGAAGCCCAGTGTCAAATACTTTCATGTATTTGGAAGCAAAATGCTACATTCTGGTTGATCATGAACAAAGAAGAAAGATGGATCCCAAGAGTGATGAAGGAATATTTTTGGGATACTCAACAAACAACGGACCCTATAGATTTTTAATTCCAGAACCAAAGTCATTATAGGATTCATCAACGTTGTAGTGGCTGATAATATCTCAAAAAAGGGACTGATGTTGAGGAAAATGTTGGAATATCATCTCATCAGATTGACACATTTGATAATGAGGAAGTTATTGAGTCAGAAAGTGAATCAGGAGACATTGAACCAGACAACCACCAAGTCAACAAAGGTCCCTCCATCAGAATTCAGAAAGATCACCCAACATATATCATTATTGGAAACCTTAATGAAGCGGTCACCACAAGATCTAGAGATGTGATTTCAAATGCTTGCTTTGTCTCTAAGTTTTAACCTAAAAACGTGAAGGAAGCCTCGAGTGATGAATTTTAGATCAATGTTATGCAAGAAGAATTAGGCCAGTTTATAAGAAATTAGGTATGGGACTTAGTTCCTAGGCCTAAAAAAATGAATGTTATTGGCACAAAATGGATCTACAAGAACAAATCTAACGAAAAGGGAATTGTAACAAAAAACAAGGGCAGACATGTTGCTCAAGGATACACTCAAATTGAAGGGTTTGATTTTTATGAGACATTTGTCCTCGTTGCTCGCCTTGAGTCAATGAGACTACTGTTAGGAGTGTCTTGTTTACTTAAGTTCAAGATATTTCAAATGGATGTGAAAAGTTCCTTCTTAAACAGGTACTTAAATGACGAAGTCTATATTGAACAACCCAAAGGGCTCATAGATCCTAACTTGCCAAATCATGTTTACAAACTAAGGAAAACTCTTTATGGATTAAATCAAGCACCCAGGGTCTGGTATGAAAGGCTCACTGAGTACCTTGTTAACAATGGATAAAGGAAAGAAGGAACATACACGACATTGTTTGTTAAAGAAGAACATGGTAAACTCGTGATAGCTCAAATATATGTTGATGACATTGTATTTGGAGGGATGTCGAACCAGATGGTACAACATTTTGTCAGGAAAATGCAATCTGAATTTGAAATGAGTCTTGTTGGACAACTGACATACTTTTTGGGCTCCAAGTCAAACAAATGGATGATAATATCTTCATCTCTCAAAGTAAGTATGCCAATAGTATATTGAATAAGTTTGGCATGGAAAATGTTAGTCATAAAAGGACATTTGCACCAACTCACTTGAAACCGACTAAAGATGAGAAAGGTGTAAATGTGAATCAAGGTCTATACAAGAGTATGATTGGTAGTCTGATGTATCTTACAGCTAGCAGACTTGACATTACATTTGATGTAGGAGTTTGTGCTAGATATCAGTCTGAACCTAAAGTGAGTCATATTACTCAATTAAAAAGTATCCTGAATTACATCAATGGAACTAGTGACTATGGAATGTTGTATTCTCATAATGCAAACTCCTTGCTTACAGGATATTGTGATGCAGACTGGGCAGACAATGCTGATGATAGAAAGAGCACTTCTGAAGGATGTTTCTTCTTGGGAAACAATTTTATATCTTGGTTCAGTAAGAAGCAAAATAGTGTGTCCTTATCTACGACTGAGACTGAATATATTGCAGTAGAAAGTAGTTGCTCTCAATTAATTTGGATGAAACAATGTTAGAAGAATACAATGTCCAGCAAGATGTCATGAGATTATACTGTGACAACCTAACTGCTATTAACATTTCCAAGAATCCTATTCAGCGCAACAGAACTAAGCATATTGATATTCGTCATCACTTTATTAGGGATATGGTGGAAGACAAAATTGTTGCTTTTGAGCATGTAACCACTGAGAAGCAACTGAAGGATATTTTTCCTAAAGCTGTAGATGCAAATAATTTTAAAAATTAAGGGGAGAATTAGGCATTTGCATGTTTGAAGAATTATAGCAATTACTGAATTGGAGATATGGAAATCAAATTTTCTCTTCCCTCCATTTAATGATGCTCAAAACTCAAGGACTATCATTACAACTTTTCCTTATTTTTCCAACGCTGCACCCTAACCACTCTCATACTACCTCTTGCATTCTATCTCTCAACCTTGTTCTCAAACACTCCCATCTCTCAATCTTCTCTCTACAGTCCATACCGAAAACCTCCAAAATATCTCAACCTTCTGTCTTCAGTCTGAGCAAGCTCTCCAACGAGTAATCAAACCCTAAAAATATTGGTGTTGGGATAGATTTTTATGATGTCATCACTGGTGTAGTTCCCCTCTCAATAGTTCCTGTCCATGCAACGCATATGAGAAAGGCTAGAACTTCTTCAAGGAAAGGCAAACCCTCTAAAGTAAGTACCTCTTACTCTCCTTCCATGACTGTTAGAAGTATAAATGCTTTTGAACCCCTTACTGTAGTAAAGAAACCCGAAGTTATGTCCAGTCTGTATCTCAAGCCCATCAGTGTTGAACCAAATGTTGATATGTCTAAAGATTGTCCTGTTACGACAAATGTTATGGAAGATGTTAAAGCCTTTGGAACCAGTAACATACCTAGATCTGTAAACACCTTGAGTAAATTTGCATGACCGTTACAGACAAAGACGATATGTCTAAGAATATTCGTGTATTGATCTCTCAGGTGTTGGGTATTAACCCCAAGACTAATGTCGTGTCAGATGTCTCCGCATCCTTTGCCCAACCTAATAATAATACCGAGACCCCCATTGATAAATCTGGTGTGAATGTACCTACTATGTTTCCTGAACAATCAAAAGACAAATAAAGGTCTGAAGAAATGATTGGCGATCTGGATGACAAAGATAAAAGCCATGTTGAGAAAAATGATCAACCCACTAACATAATAAATATTGAGGAACTGGACTCTGTTGATATTCTCATCAGTCGAAGACTAGCTCCTGGTATAGCTAAAAGATTGAAGAATAAAAAAGGTTAAGCTGTTGAATCCTCCATCACACCCTCCAAATCTATCAGGAAAAGAGCTAGTGTTGGTCATACAAAAAGAAAGGTTGTTACTCCTGTGTTTAAGAAGAAATCCCTGAAGAGGAAGGAAGTTCCTTCCGAGTCTAGTGAATCTGACCATGATGTCGAACACAATGTTCAGGACATCATCTCTACTTCCAAAAAGAAAGCCTATGGGAAGAAGGTTACAACTAATATCCTTGAAGTTCCAATTGATAACATTTCCTTTCACTTTGTGGATACTGTTGAAAAATGGAAGTTTATTTATAAAAGAAGATTAGCTATGGAAAGGGAACTGGGGAAAGATGCTTTTGAGTGCAAATAGGTGATGAGTCTGATTCAAGAGGTTGGTTTAATGAAAACTATAATTGGTTTTGTAAGTGCTATGAAATGTTTGTCAAAGAGTTTATTGTGAACATCTCTAAGGAATGTGACAACAAGAGGAGTAAGGAGTTTAGAAAAGTGTATGTTAGAGGAAGATGTATGGATTTTTCTCCTGAAGTAATCAATAGGTTCTTGGGAAAAAATGAAGAATAATATGTTGAAATGGAAGTCTCTAACAATGTCATATGGAGAGAGATTACTACTAAGCAAGTGAAGGAATGGCCATGTAAAGGGAAACTGTCTGCTGAAGTAATCAATAGGTTTTGAGGAACTGTGACAACACTCCGAAGACCAAGGTTTTGAATATTCTGTCAACTTGTCTTTTGATCCTTCTAAGCATACTTCAACATCATTTTATCAGAAGCCTTTGAAGATTAGAAGATAAGATCAAAAGGTTTTGCATCAGGAAAATAACACACAATATAAATTCACCTTTCCTCCACTACCATGATTTTGTGGGCTAAAGACTGTACTATTGTACCATTTTGTCGCTTGTATGCAAACCATTTACAAAAAGACAACTGCATTTTCAGTATTCTAATTCTACCCTTCAACGAATCTTTTTCTCTGCATATATAAAGGAGACTTGAAGATTTGAAGAGTTTTCCAATTCACGCTACTGAAAAATGCTTACGATATTGAACATACAAAAGCTCTTAGTAAATATTACTTTATGTGTATATTCTTTGCAAACACATAAGAGTTTTTGCTCGTTAATGTGTGAGATATATTCGTTGTATTAACTTGTGTTAATATGCTTTTTAGAAGCATTCCTTGTAAACACAATTTGTAAATATCAAATCTGTTTAAGTGGTTTCCTTGAGTGACTAGGTTTTAGTTAGACAGACTCAAGAAGACAAGGACGATTTGTCTTTGTGGTGTCTATACTTAGGTTTTGACTATAGTGGATCAAGTCCTCATTGAGAAGGAGAAATCACCTTGGTAGGGTGGACTGGAGGTAACTTCATTAACAGCGAACAAGTATAAAAATAACTGTTATTTTTCTTGTTCGTGTTTTTGCTTGATTAAGTTGGTTTTGAAAAAGATTTTGTTTTTAGAAACTCAATTCAAACCCTTAATTTCTTATGTTTCTTGCCACCTTCGCTCTCTATATGATGCATGAAAGCTACATACACAATACATGAAGGCTCATCACCACCTCCATATCTGAAACTCAACATCGGTTCCATCTCTGAACTGAACTCAACATTATAAAATTAATATCATTATAAGGTCACACAAATGGTTCCATCTTTGAACCGAACAACTCAAACATAATAAATATTAAATATCAACGTATAAAACCCATGGTTATATAATTTCTAATCAATAATCATGTTAACATCAACCTCAACATCCCTCCTCATGGGGTAATAGTTTATTTAATCAATCACAACAATCAAAATAACATGTTTTCATCGTCATTAACCATCAATTAACATTACACAACAAGTAACACGGTATAATCACGTCCTCATTTATACTATTAACCTCTTAGTACCTTACCATGAGGTAATACTACACATTAGCTTTTCAATGCTTCAAACCACATCTCAATTAGAGTCACGAAACTCAAGTTATGATGAAAATGGTATCTAAACAAAATTAGTCTGGTTAGTGACGGTTAAAACGTCACCCAGCTGACGCCTGTTAGCTCGTTCGACGCAATGACGGTTAGACTGTCACAAAGGTGACGTCTGTCACCGATGTAGAATGCAGAATTCTGCATTTTCACCATAGGAAGACTTTCGGACCTCCGATTTTGATTTTGTAAAAGCTAACACGCTCATATTTTGACATACAATAATTATATAACAATTATACCAACACACACACACACACACACACACACACACGCATATATATATATATATATATATATATATATATATATATATATATATATATATATATATATATATATTATATATATATATATATTAATCATCAATCTATTTGCATGTTCATTATTTTTTAAGCACGACATCAAGAACACATAACTCAAAAATTTTACATAGGATTTCATACGAATTTTATCACATAATTAAGTATAAAATAAACATCAAACACTAACAATTACCGTACATCAATTTTAAGAGGTTTGTACACCCATCTCTAAATCCAAAAACTCAACCAAACTCCATTAATAAGGGAAAGGAAATGGAAGAAGAAGAGCGTAAGAACCCCTCTTTATCCTCTATGTAATTAAAACACACATAACTGAACCAATCCCCCCTCCCTTACCTCATGTTTTCTGCCGCAACAAGCTCTAACAATGGTCATCCTCTTTTTCCAACCTTGCTCTCATAGTTTGTCTCTTTTCCAACTTTTACCTCTTTCACGTTTATGATTTTTCCAACTTTCTCTACTCTCATTATTTAACCTTTTTTTTTATAATTTATATTCATGCCTTAGCATACCCCTTCTTACTCACCACACTCCTAATTACTCTACTTTCTTATTTTTAATTATTTTCTTTAAAACTCTTTAAATTCCACTATTTTCTATTACTCACTAATTAAAAAATAATAATAAAATGAATAATTCTTCAATTCCAACATTATTTCTAATACTAAATTAATTCCCACACTCCCAATAACTCTATTAATTCAAATTAATTCCCGGTTGACTAACTTTCTCACTTCTCTCGACTTCTCGGTAATGTTCAACCCACCAAAATAAATTAAATAAACTTATAATCATATAAATACACTGAAATTTACAAATAATTATTTAAAAATAATAGTAAATATACTAACATTATTAAAATAAATTTGTGATGTTACACTCCTCGGCCTTTATATAACATTCTTCCCTTGTGACTACTTCTGCCACAAAGAGGTTGGTCATTGGGAGAGGGACTCATTAAAGTGTTTCGTTTTGAGATCATTTTAAAATGCTCCTACGAATATTTATTGGTTTGGATGGATGACTCTTATAGTGGCTTCATTGAATAGGGCGAGGTATCCCCTTAGTGATTCTGAGGGGGTTGTAAAATAATAAATAGGTAGTTGGTGGACATCTTTCTTTGTCAATTTGCTATAAATTGGTGCACGAGTTTCTTCACTAGATTATGGAAGCTGGCGATGGAAGGTCGTGATAAACCCATGTACCATCACATGGTTGCGTCTTTGAAATTACCTGACAAAAGATTGCATTTTAGAGAATCACTATGATGGCCAACTATGTGTTAATGGAGGCGACATGCTCGTAAGGATCGCTACACTCATCAAAATTTTCCAAGGAGGGATGCTTGAAGCCTTCAGGGACAAGTGCTTCCCATATCTAATCTTAGAGGGGCTAGGGGTCCAACACCTTTGTATCTTCTAGGGGGTGACCTCCTATTGGCATTGTTGAATGTTAAGGACATTGTCCATTATAGATTGGTTCTGATGGTAAAGCTCGCCAATAGCAGCACACACCTCTGCCATGGCGTTAAGATCGCGGCTACATCCAGTATCCCATTGCGTGGGAGATTGTGATCACATAACAATAATGGTTAGATACAATTGTGGCTATGAATGGAGACTTTGGTGAGTGTCAAAGTGGTGGAATAATGAAATTTGTGGACCAAATTAGTTTTACTAAGGCCCCATAGTTTTCGCCACTGTACTTGCTAAAAATTAGAAATGCATGGCACTCATATGCTGGTAGGGGTGGCTAGAGGCTTTAAGGATTTCCGGTGATTTAGGGCAAGCTTACGGTGGTGAAAGGACCTATTTTGAATGTGTGTTTGGTGTGGTGAGAGCAAGCTTACATGGAGTGAGAAGCTCTATATTTCAAGGGCATTTCATGTGTATTCAGAATATCCCTCATCAACCCAAGGGTTGAGGTATTCATAAGGGCCTATGGGTCTAGATTTTAGGAATCCTAAGAAGTAGTAACCGCCCCACTTTGACTAGGGAGTCTGTTAACTAGCTAATCCTCAAGGGATCATGGTCATGACTTCTTCCGTACATGGCTATGAACTCCAGACACGTCACCACCCCCGTTTTCCATTAGGGAGATCTACTTACTGAGTGGGGGCCATACACAAGCGCCATATTCCGGGGCGAGAGCCTAACTTGACCGAAGAAGATAAAATACAAGAAATACAATAACTTATTTATCTAGTTCGATCAAACGATCTAGTATAAGGGATAAAACACCTCTCTGATTCACTATACTTTCAAGAGTTGTTATAAAATATTACATATGAGTTACAATAAAATATTCAACCAAGTTATAGAGAACAACCTTTCCACCCTAAGTGTTTCCCATTCTCTCAAACTGTCTATGTATGAATCACTCAAGTCCAAATTGTTTAGAAGTGTTTTTTGATCCCTTTTATATATCTCCAAGGGTTTACAAGAATAATAAAGATACATATTTATAACTGTTGAAATCCAACATATCCATAAAAAAACCCAAAACATAACCCATTAACAAACGGATCCACAAACCAAAACAATGAAGCCCAATAAACACAAACTAAGAAAATTGGACTCAAGTTCTGCCATACCAAAATGCTCGCCGAACCCAGATCACTATCGTGTTGCCGCCATCGACTCTGCCTCCAAACTAATTTCTGGTTTTTGCAATCTCAAAACATATTTTCTTTCTCTTTATCACCAGGAGGTTTTAAGTAGGCGTGACAAACATGCATGTCCACCTAGTTTAGTCCTGCCCCGTCAAAGCTTGCAAAAGCCCACAAAAAACAGAAGGGTTGAGACAATCATAGTTAAGGGTGTGGGGCTAAAACCCTGACCCGCCCCCCAAAAAATGAAGGCGGTACAGGGCGGGACCGTGGGCACTTCACCTTTTAAGTCTATAAATTCAAAATTTAATGTTAATGTTTGCACTCACTAAAGCTTGTGAAAAAACGGGGCAATGCGCACACATTAGAGGGCGCGAGCCTAAAACCTTGATCCGCGAGAAAAAAAAGGTAAATCCAATGGGTCGTGTCCGTTCTTCCACCCTTAATTTTAAGGCATACTTTTAGATACATTATCACAATTTAATGTACCATTACTCATCTCATTGTTATTTTGATAATTAATTTCCAAATTAAGGATTCCATCACTTAAAGAAACAAATCCTGACCCCTTAATTTTTGAAACTACATTAAAAACCACCTGAATTTTTCCTCATCCACCATGATGCATCGTGTCGTTCTTCTCCTTTTCTCTTCGCACCCTATTTAGTGTTTACACCATCATCCAAGGACCACCAACACTACGCTCTACCAAATTTTGACAACCAACTTTTGTACAACCATTTCCTTGGACTTCACCTTTAGACTTTGTTTGGATTGATGGAATTGGATGGAGCGAAGCAGAATGAGATGGAGTAAAATAATATTTCATTGTTTGGATTATTTAAAATTCGATGGAGCAGAGCGCAAGTATGGATTCCATTCCATTCCATCACTTACCATCATATTTCTTACCCTCCAATTTGGGCGGAATGAACAACTTTCCTTATTCCGTCCTAAAATTTCCAAACAATGGAATAGAGCATTTGTTCCGCTGTGCTCCATTCCATTTTGTCCTACTCCGTTCATTTTATGATATCTAAACATAGCCTTAGTGTGAATAGTCTCCTCTTAAACTTTGGACTTATCCAAACACCCTTTTGTAGTGAAAATCTCACATAAATAATACTCCATCCGTCTCATATTATAAACAAATTTCACATTTCTAGATTCATTAAATAATTAATGTATCTAATTTATATATAGACCATATAGATTAATTATTTAATAAATCTAAAAAGATGAAATTTGTTTCTAATATGGAATGGAGGGAGTATATAATAAATGAAGTCATTTATACTTGACACTATATTTCGTCAAATCCACCGCGCTAGTAGCCGTTTCGTCAAATCTGTTGGTGCAAAGGTAGAATGAAAGATGAATATTCTATTAAGAGAATGACGGCTACAAAACATGATAAAAGTTACAATGATTGTCACCCTATTTATAAGCTAAAACTAGGGTTACTAGAATAAGATAAAATACTAAAATACCCTCTAACAAACTTAGGGGCTAAGAAAACTAAATATGAATTACTTCTAATACCATCCCTTAATTCATATTCCATCAAAACTTGTAACACCAATTCCATCCCTTAATCTAAGGAATTGATCAGTCTTGATAGCTTTCGTCAGAACATCTGCCAACTGTTTCTAAGTGCTGCAGTGTACAACTTCTAACACTCCCCTCTGAACTTGATGTCTCAGAAAATGATACTTGGTCTCAATGTGCTTGCTTCTCCCATGCAACACTGGGTTTCTGGCAAGATTGATTGCAGACTTGTTGTCAATCATCAACTTCAGAGGTTTGTTTACTTCAATCTTCAGATCCTGCAATAGATTCAGAATCCACACAGCTTGGCATGCAGTAACAGCACCTGCAATGTATTCAGCTTCACAAGTTGACAACGCCACAACAGGTTGCTTCTTGGAACACCAAGATATGAGACCTCCCAGAAATTTGAATAAGTACCCAGACGTACTTCTTCTGTCAACTCTGTCTCCACACCAATCAGAATCTGAATAACTCAGAAGTTCTGACTCATCCTTTCTTCCAGAAGGAAATAATACTCCATACTTCAGAGTTCCCTTGATATACCTCAGAATCCTGACAGCAGCTTGGTAATGGGACCACTTAGGTTTACTCATGAACCTACTAACCATCCCAACTGAATAGCAAATATCAGGTCTGGTATTGCACAAATACCTCAGGGAACCAACCAACTGTTTGAAGGTTGTAGCGTCCACATCCTTTCCATCAGAGTCAGAATCCAGTTTCTGATTTGTATCAGAAGGTGTGACAGCAATCTTACAATTCTTCAGATCAAATCTCTTCAGAAGTTCTAATTCATACTTAAGTTGATGCAAAATAATACCTTTCTCAGAGTATCTGAATTCCATCCCTAGAAAGTATGTCATTTTGCCTAGATCAGTCATTTCGAATTCATTCATCAGAACTTTCTTGAACTTGGCTATCTCCTGTTCAGAACTTCCAGTCAGCAGTATATCATCAACATATAAACATACCAGAGTCATATTTCCTTCAGAAGTATGCTGAACATAGACACCGTACTCCATCTCACATTTCTGAAAGCCTTGCTTCTTGAAAAATGAATCAATCTTCAGATTCCAAGCTCTGGGCGCTTGTTTCAATCCATATAGAGCTTTGTATAATCTGTACACCATCCCTTCCTGATTCTTTTTCACAAATCCAGGAGGTTGTGACACGTAAACTTCTTCTTCTAATGGACCGTTCAGAAATGCAGATTTTACATCTAAATGCATCAGAGGCCAATTCCTGTTAGCAGCTATTGCAATCACCATTCTGATTGTTTCATGTCTTGCTACAGGTGCAAACACTTCAGAGTAATCCAGCCCAGGTTTCTGTAGAAATCCTCTGGCTACCAACCTTGCTTTATGTTTGCCAATTGAACCATCTGGCTTTAACTTCTGCTTGAAAACCCATCTGACGCTGATGGCTTTCTTGTCTTTTGGAAGTTCTGTCAGCTTCCAAGTCTTGTTTCTCTCTATAGCATCAAGTTCTTCTTTCATGGCCTTCAGCCAGAGCTTCTGCTTAAGAGCCTCTTCTGTACTTATGGGTTCAGAGTCTACTAACATGGCACACTGAATAACTTCTCCTTCAGAGTCTACTTCAGTGTCTTGCAGCATGTCAAATTCTGCATATCTTCTGGGGATGTTTCTGATTCTTTGTGGTCTCTGAACTTGTTCAGAGTCTTGAGCTTCAGAGTTTCTAGCTTCAGATGGTTGACTTCCTCCAGAGCTTTGACCATCTTCAGGGTCTGGCATATTTCCAGAGTCTGAATTGCCACCAGAGTCTGGATTACCATCAGAGTCTGGGTCATCAGAGTCACCTTCATCTTCTGAGTCTTCTCCAGAGTCAGAATCACTATCAGAATCAGAATCAACGTCAGAGTTTACTCCAACTTCAGAAATTCTTAACTCTGACCTTTCTTCAGAAGTTCTAACATCAGTATCAGATTGAGACTTATCCCAATTCCAAACTTCTGATTCCTTCACAATCACATCTCTGCTGAATTCAATTTTGTTGGTTTCTGGACAATAGAGCTTGTACGCACCTGTACTGTGGTACCCTATCAGAATCATCACTTTGCTTCTATCATCCAGCTTCTGTCTTCTGGCTTCTGGAACATGTTTATAGCAAACAGAACCAAACACCTTCAGATGACTAACACTTTGCTTATCTCCAGTCCACTTCTGTATTGGAACTATTTCCTTCAACTTCTTCGTAGGACATCGGTTGAGTACATACGTTGCAGTGGCAACAGCTTCTCCCCAGAGCTTCTGAGGAAGCTTCTTCTCCTTTAGCATGCTTCTCACCATATCAAGCAAAGTGCGGTTTCTTCTTTCAGCAAGACCATTGTGTTGAGGGGTATAAGGAGCAGTAACCTCATGCTCAATTCCATTCTCCTCACAGAACTTCTGGAACTCTTTGGAGTTATACTCACCTCCACCGTCAGTTCTAAGAATCTTCAACTTCTGACCACTCTGATTCTCAGCCTTCATTCTGAACTTCTTGAATTCATCAAACACCTCGTGTTTAAACTTAATAAGGGATACCCATGTCATTCTTGTGAATTCATCAACAAATAACACAAAGTATTTATTCCCTCCAATCGATGCTACTGGAAATGGACCACACACATCAGAATGTACAACTCCCAAGGCATGTTTTGCTCTTGGAGCAGTTTCTGACGCAAATGGCAATCGTGGTTGTTTTCCTTCCATGCAAACTTTGCATGATTTTTCAGGCTTCTTAATTGCAGGAATTCCATGTACCAACTTCTTTGAATTCAGATGTTTTAAGCTTCTGAAATTCAAATGACCGAATCTTCTGTGCCACAACTCACTTTCCGTCTCAGCACTTGTTGCACTAAGACATTCTGAGTCTGCAGTTCTGACATTCACCTTGAATGTTCTATTCCTTCCCTGTTCTGACTCCATAATCAATTTCTGATTGCAGTCATACAACTTCAGAAGATTGTCCTTCATGGTAACTGAAAAACCTTTCTCAATTAATTGTCCCACACTCATCAGATTGCTTCTGATGCCAGGTACATACCACACGTTTTGAATCAATGCTGTTTTCCCATTGTTCAGAATCACTCTGACATTTCCCATACCTTCTGCATTAAGATATTTGTCATCAGCACATCTGATCTTTGTCCTCTTTTCAGAGTCAAAATCAACCAACCATTTCTTGTTTCCAGTAAGATGATTTGAACAACCAGTGTCCATATACCACCAGTCTATCAGATCCATATCACCAGATTCAGAGGCCATCAATAGCACAGATTCGTCATCAGAACTTCTGGCTATATTTGCTTCTTCTGATTTTCTCTCCTTGTTTGACCAACAGTCTCTAGCAAAGTGACCAAACTTCTTACAGCAGTAACATTGGATTTTCTTCTTGTCATACTTCTCTTTTCCCTTCTGAGCATTATTTTGTCTATCAGAGGTTGAGCTTTCTGACTTCTGACCACCATCAGATCTTCTCCTGGCTTCTGACTGCTTCTGATACCTCCTATCAGAAGTTGCTTTCAGAGCCTGCTGCTCTACTTCCCTTTCAGAAGTTCTCTCAGTCAAACGCAACTCTTGCGCTTCTAGACTGCTCTGCAGCTCTTCAATTCTCATGGTGCTCAGATCTTTGGAATGTTCTATTGCTACCACAATGTAATCAAATTGACAGGTAAGGGATCTCAATACCTTCTCCATGATTGTTTCTTCAGAAAGAGTTTCTCCACACGCTTTCATCTCATTAGTGATTAGAATCACTCTGGAGATGTATTCAGAAACTTTCTCATTATTCTTCATGTTGAGATTCTCATATTGCTTTCTCAAGGACTGAAGCTTCACCTTCTTCACTGATGCGTCACCACCATAACATCTAACCAGTGTGTCCCACGCAGCCTTTGCTGTCGTTGAATCTGCAATCTTCTCAAACACATTTACATCAACACATTGATGAATGAAGAACAATGCTTTCTGATCCTTCTTCCTTACTTCCTTCTGCGCGTTTTTTTGTTCATCCGCCGCATCTGCTGCTACCGGAACATAACCATCAGTGACAAGATCTAGAACATCTTGAGCACCGAACAGTACACGCATTTGGATCATCCAACGATTCCAGTTTTTACCGTCAAATACTGGAAGTTTGGTGTTCATGTTGCCGTTTCCGTTCATCTTTCTACCTTGCGCAGTACACTCAGATTTCTCACACAGTGTTTCCCAACCCACAGAATTAAAATTCTGATCAGATTTTGTTCAAGATTCAACACGAATCTAAGAATCAAAATCAAACACACAAGACCTCACGTTCACTCGTGTTTCCCGTGTTTCCCAATGAATCCGAACCGGAGCTCTAGATACCAATTGTTGGTGCAAAGGTAGAATGAAAGATGAATATTCTATTAAGAGAATGACGGCTACAAAACATGATAAAAGTTACAATGATTGTCACCCTATTTATAAGCTAAAACTAGGGTTACTAGAATAAGATAAAATAGTAAAATACCCTCTAACAAACTTAGGGGCTAAGAAAACTAAATATGAATTACTTCTAATAAAATCCACCTCCACACACATATGATCATATTTCTTCATTTCATGCATCAACATATTTTTATTCACGTTGGTTGTCTTTCCAATCCTATTACTGGTCATATATATTTATATTAATTACATCTTTTCTGACCGTAATTTGCTTCAATATAGACTCCAACGCCTTGTATCTGATTCTTCTTTTCAAACTATTTATCACACATCTTTCCTCTTTTTCATGGTTGATAAATTCTCCTTTCTTTCACACTTACTGAGTAGAAAGTCAAGACATTCATAGTCACCCACAACACACTCATCAATCTCTTCTTTATCCCTAATCTTCGAACTTTAAGTTCCTAGCACCATACTTTTATACATTCACCCCATCTTTTTTCTCTCCTTCCACCTTATCCCCCACCACATCGCTATAGTCCATCGGTAAAACACTCATCCCCTTCCTTAACTTTCTTTGTGCTTCTCTTTTAAATCTTCCTCATCTTTCATATTTCATTAGTCTCAATGTTATGCTCTAATAGAGCACTAAACTTTATCTTTTTTCTTAATGATTTGGTAAAATTTTAGTTGACTCACTAATTTTACTACTAAACAATTTAGTAAAAAAAACTAGGTGATTATATGAATGTTCTCAAAGCATAAAAGAAATCCCAAAAGAAGTGACATTATCAACACTAATGTTAGAGATGTTGACTTGCATGGAAGAAAGTAAAAGTAAATAATTCCACAACTTAGTCCATAGCTTCTAACTCTGTTTGGAAAATCTCTGTGGAATGCAAAACTTGAGGCAACAAAGCAAACGAGAGTTAGAGAAAGTACAGAATATGTGAATTGCCTACCATCATCAATGAGACCTAGGGAATCCAATTAACAGATGAGTCCAAGGAGTAACATTTTTATAACGTGTATTCCAAGCAATCTCCTACCCTCTAAATATAACAACAACAAAAAAAACTCACTCGCTATGGAAGTTTCCGGTGATTATTCCAAAAGCTAATTAAGAAACCAAACCAAATATAACTAGCTCAAGGTCGGTTTATGACATAACATCTGGCAGAACAATATACTATAAACGAGATTGTGTGTCTTGATAATAACTCTGTTTCCTTTCGGGAACGCAGTGAGGGTACAGCCCCAATACATGTTCAGCCATCAAGTCGTGCCTTGTTAGAATCCCCACAACTGGAGGTCCCTGCACAAAAGGTATTAGTAATTTTTAGTTACTACTCACTCCAAGTAAATTACAATCATTTATCATTGCAATAAAAGTTTTATTTGCTTACTCCGAGTGTCTTTGGGACCACCAACAAGTGTCTGAGGCCAAGCTCGCGGAAAAGAATAGCAGCTTTAGCTAGAGACGTTGTTTCCAACACCGTATAGGATGACCTGTTGGTAATAGGATGCAGATCAACATACATTTCCATCTCCTCCTCTGATATCTCTAACTCCTCCAGCATTATCCCTTTCCCTGCACCTGGCTTTCCAAATTCATCTGCGCTCAACTTTTTCAAAATCGAGGACGACCCCCTTTGGTTCGTCATAAATACCTTGTGTTTAAGAACTACCAGCAGATGATACCTCAATACCAATCCACACAACTCAGCTCCATCTGAGAACGGAGGCCCGTCAATCACAGGAAACCCGTTATGCCGCGTCACCTTCAAAGTGTGCACGATATTCCCCACTTTTTCAATCCCACAGAACGTAAACAGCGGACTAGAAACCACATCCCCCGCAGCTAACTGCCTCATGTAAGGTTCTGCGTGCGCTTCTAAATATGGCAGTCCCTTCATTTCCACTATCTGATCATAAACACCTTTGTTAAAACAATCTGCCACGGACTTTGAGATCAGGAGAACCAGCATCACCAATGGTAGCATCAGGAGGTTGTTCGTGAGTTCAAGAAGTATCACACAGAGAGAAACCGTCATTCTCATTGTGCCGCCAAGGAAGGATGCAGCTCCCAAGAGTGCAAACAAACCCACATCTAGAACTGTGAATGGACTTAACAGACTTCCTGCAACACGACCATAAGACGCCCCTGCAAGTATAACCGGAATAAACAGCCCCGACGGAATGGCAATTCCATATGTGATGATTCCGAGGAAGTAGATTGCCACAAAGAATATTAGGAGACTGGAGAGCAGGAATCTCTTGTCAGTGCCGGCAATAAAGAGGTTGCGGATAGCATCGTCATTGGTAGTAAAAAAGAGAGAGGCGAGGTCATTGTAGTGATTAGGAGGACACTGGAAATTCTTATAGTGTCCGGAACGCCCTACGGTGGGGCACTGATCCCCCGCTTGAGGAGGACATGGCATGCACTTTGATAGCCATGGAACCCCAAATGAACAGCAAGAGGTCAAAAAGGATATAATCATCACAAGTATTATTTTAAATATTGGTCCTTTCCTGCAATACATACACATAGAACATAGTTTATCACAGATTAACTAGCAGAAAAGAATTCATTGTTGCAAAGGGGTTGGTGGAGATAGGAGGACATACTCATTAATGACGCTGTAAACGCGAAGGACCTTATCGACGAGATAATTGTATAGGCTTCCCAAAAGACCTCCAACAACTCCAAGAAATATAACTACCAGTATATCAGGTATGCTGTATGACGGCTTTGCATAATTAACTTCAAACATGATCAAACCTCCTTCCCCAAAAAGACCACACTTTTCATCCTTGCAATATTCCGTGAAACATTTCAGCACTACAGCTACTACAGCTGTAGTGAAAAATGTTCGCCACAGAAGAGCACTCCTCCACCTGTAAATACAGTCAGTTAAAAATAACAAGACAAAAGACAAAGATCATGAAAGTGCAAGACAGTACCAAGAAGCTGCTTCTTCAAGTGCAAAAAGAACACCACCAACCGGGGCACGGAAGGCACCAGCAACACCAGCAGCCGCACCGCATGTGATTAAATCCCTTCGGTCTCTGTCATTTTTAAATTGTCTGAACCCTTTCCAGGTCAGTCCATATTTTGTAGACCCACCTTGTCCAAGTAAATTAGCTATGCAAGCACCTGTATGCACCATAGGCCCTTCCTTGCCCACAACAAAACCAGCTGCAACCCCGAAAATTGAACCAAAAATCTGAAAAGTTAAAGCCATTTCCATGTTATAAGATTCTAAAACAGAAACTAATGGCCTGTTTCTAGTGAAGGCAATTTGGTTAGAAACACGGTTCGAAACATGGCACCAAGAAAAAACAGAAACTAATGCATTACTAGGAAGCTATAGGTAGTAGTAAAAAGGATGAGACACATAAATTGCAACCTTTACGAAGAGGGTTCTTGTAGCCAATATTGAAGGAGCGTCTATGCCATTGAGATATGCCTTGACCTCAGGAATGCCAGATCCTGCTGCTGCAGGGGCAATGTAGGCACAGAGGGCAGCAGCAGCGATGGCTAAAATCATGTTGCAACCAGCAAACACTGCAAAAGCTTGACGAAACCTGTTCTGCAGTAAAAATGGTTATTCCATCCACGTTAGGAGGAAGCATACATGGAAGAAATAGATTATACATACTTTTGATTAAGCATGAGATCGTTGGTGATATTAAGCTTGAAACCGGCAATATTCTCAACTCCAATGGTACTGAAAAATGCAGCAAGACCTGTGCCTAATCCAATAAGAAGTGCAAAGGTCCATTTGAGGCAGACATACTGTATTATCTCAGCTTTTGCTCTAGACCTCCAGTCTTGTTTGAATATATCATTCTCAAAGATCCTACACACACACACGAATGTTATATGAAATATATAACAAAAATAGAGAACGAATGAAGGGAAAAAAAGGAAAGTACTCGTAGTCGAGACTTTCGATCGGACAAACATTGGCTCCAACAATAGCATGTTGGGAAGTGGTATTGAGTCTGCTGTTCTTGACAAGAAGAGGCTCTTGGATACCAGATCCAGATCCTGTTGTTGTTGATGATGATCTTGATGAAATGAGAATCCCTACTCTTTCTTCTCCGTTCCCCGTATGCTCGAGATCCGTTTCAGCATCCATATCCATAAGGATAGTATTTAGCTTTGAATTCTTGTGTCCTATGCAGATGTAGCTATGAGCATGATGATCATGTATGAGTTGAGAAAGCGAGAAGAATGGTGTGGGCGAAGAATGCGGTCATTCTCACGTATTTTGGTTACAAGTTAGTAGTAGGAGTAACCATACGTACATTTTAATAATAATGAAAAATAGGAATGAATGGACATGATTAATAAAGCTTTCTTTGTTTGTTTCTCATTTTGGGAAAGCTTGTTTTGTTGCACTCATAGCTTCTCTGCCTGTCTCTAACCGAAAACAACACTACAATATTTGGATTGGCTCCAATTAAAATCCGATTATTCTTATAAATTAAAATAACAATTCAACTATATTGATTCAAAAAACTTGTTCATTGCTTTTTTTATAAATTTTGCATAAAATATAAACTAAATTTGTTAAAATATACCTATTGAATACACTATTTATATTAAATACTCTTGAATTAAACAAATAGAATTACTAATATTAAAATTGTCCAATTACAAAATCAAAATTATCGAAAATTCTGGTATGCAACAATAGATTTGAATTTTCTAGTGCAGTGCAGGATGGACTGACCTGCAAAATTAACACTCTAACGCTAAGTCAATATGTGAGAGAGATGAATGAGTTAAGTTTAAATTTTAAATTGTGTATCTAAAATTGACGCGTGTGTTTTTTATATAGTGTAGGGTCGGTCATGTGCACGTGAAAGGAGATCCACAACACAAAGCCTCAAATAGTTAGAGGCTCAAATTTGTGTTGAGCTTTATAGAAATATATTTGTGTTGAGCTTTATAGAAATATAATGAATAGAAAATATATAATTGTTTTTATGAAAATAAGTAATATTTAATACATAGCTTAGCAGTTATTGAGTTTTAGTGTGTACAAGGTTATTTGTTCGAATCCATTTGTAAGATATTTGTACTATTAACTTTTTAAAAAAGAGTCACATTTTATCATTTGTCATATGCCTCCTTATGTGTTGGATCGGCCATGATATAATGGAGTAGTTATAACAACATGCTATTTTTAAGTCGTGAAGTATGGGGAGTCGTTGGATGCATCTTGGTCTTGCATCTCTTATACTCATCCCTAGGGTAATTCTCCTTATATTCCTAGCAGTTGAGGGAATTATTATTTTCTCTGGGGCACGACCGATGACTGCTCTGACCAACCCTAAATAGTTGTGCCCCAAACCTCGTATATGCTTGACAATGCGAGGGTTTGTCGTTCACGTCGACCATATCTCGGCTCGTATGGAAAGTTATGAGGTGACATTACGCTTTTTGAGAATTCACACCTTTAATACACTTCATGCTTCAGACGTCTTTTTGTAGGTTCCATCATAATGATTTTTGGGAGTTGCAACACTCACGTGTCTTGCAGAGACGATCTAGATCATTGATAGTGATCATTGCTTTATTAAGTCATTACACAATTCTGGAAGAGTCATTTTGCATTTTCTTGAGAAGTTATTTTTTATTCTTATCACATGTATTCTCTACAACGCCTTTTCTTTTTGCTTTTTGAAGAAAGTAGTGTCCATCATGAGTCGAAAATCAGAAGATGATTTTGCATCCTGGGTTGATCTTGTCTTTTTATCAACTATTTCTCTCTTGTTCGAGAGGGTAGTCTAAACGGAATCTTTCTAGACGTAGGTTCATCTTCGGATTGTGGTGTGTTGATCCCTTATAAAGATAAGTGGATTTATAGCGAGTATACAAATATGTCACTCCCTTTTATGAATGAACCTTCTCGATCTTGGGTTTTTAGTTGTCCTTCAACAGTTTTTAAACAAAAGCTTTAAACCATTTTATGGTTGTCCTCTTGCGCAACTGCATCCTGCGAGTTTGGCATTTATTAAATTTTTCCCGTATTGGTGTGAATATAAAAGGGGAAAACTTCTCTATCCATTCTTCCACCTCTTCAAAGTGAAATGTAGTTCAACGGCTCATGTGCGGGGCCATGGCTTGATTAACCTGGTAGAGGTTGTTCGTAGCTTTGGAACATTTTTGGAGAGGCTAAGATTATTCCTGATTTTTCGTCTCCGGAAAGAGGCTCATGCAACAATCATAAGAACCAAGGAGGAAGACAGGTGTATCAGCATGTTTCCCAAGTACAGTAACAAAGGTCACTTCCTGATGAGGAATGGATTGTACGTTTATGCCGCATCACGAAAAAATATGACCTACTAGCGTATCGCACGCTCGCGGATGATTGAACAGATTCGCCACCGAATATTATTTATTCCAAAGAAGGTAGGGAAAAATATCGATAAAACCCTTAAAAGAAATAGAAAATGGTCATTGCAACCAAATTTGGGTTCGGGAGTCGATTATGCAAGGGGAAGGTATTAGCACCCCTCACATCTGTTGTACTCAACGAGAACCATTTAGTTAGATTTGCAATTAAGTGTTAGCTTATATTATTTGCTTTCTTCGAATAACTAAAAGATTGAAAATAAAAAGGGTTGCAAATAGGTTTTTATTAGGGTGCTTGACGAGATTGTGGATCTCGCTCCTACGTATCTTCAGGTACAATGAGGAATTCAAAGCAACGTAGTTCTTCATATGAAACTATTATTGGTTGGTTGATTTTATTGAACGAATGTTTAGATCACGTTCTAGTGGTTAAACGTTGCTTGTGTTTGCAATTGGAGGCTTAAAGTGTTTGTTTGTATCGCGGTAGAGCAGATTAAGCAGTGTTCTTTTTTAAAATATTTTTTATCGCATGCATGCGAGAAAAAAGTTTGACATATTGAAGTTTGTTTTTGGGGTGGACGACGATTGCTCGAATGGTCGAGTTAGATAACTCATATCCTAACAATCTGGGAAAAGAATAGTAGACACTAGATTATTCCTTTTTCATACTTGTAACTGTGAAAGGATTATATATCATTAAGATGTTTTAAATATGTTAATTCTTTGTATTTATGATTGGCAGTAATTTTGGTAAAACTAACTTAGCAACAACATGTTGAACAAGATGTCCTAACATATGGATCCGACATCTTGTCTGTTACTGGTTTACTCTTGGTAACGTTTGTTTGATTAACAGATTACTGAATATTCTGGGAATATTAAGTAATCATATGTGGCGTCCAAGATTCTATATGAATTTAATGTTATTCTAATTTTCTAAATGTTGAGACATTTTAGGAAACTCTTTTTTATAGACCTAAGTTTATGCAGACTTTTGGCAGTTGTCTCGCTGCGTGTTTGAAGCCCAAATCCAGTCCAAACTTTGGCAATTTATAGAATGCCACAAACCTAATTGGAGGACAAATTAAATATTGTTTTACATAGTTGTTAGGGTTTGTGTGTTCATGTTAACTGTGAGCCTCTCTAATATCATCTTGATATAAGAGTAGGAATGTCTCTATTGAGTTGTAAGTTATGTCAATCACTTTTAAGCTTTTAAGCATTGAGTGATTATGTATTTGTGAAGTGTGACTTCTGAAACTTTCATAATTGTATTGATTCATCACTGTTGTGATTGAAAGGGAAGTGAGAAGAGTCCCATACCTAGGTGAGTCTTAGGTAGAAGTTAAGCACGGGTAGTGATTAAGGAGTAGATTGTAAACTGGAGATAGTTTGATGAACGTGTACAAACGGATACTATTTAGTGGATTTCCTCCCTGACTTGGTAGCCCATATATGTAGGTGTTGTTGTACACCGAACTGGGTTAACAACTTTGTGTGTTCTGTTATTTTCTGTATGCATAACTGTATGTTATATTATCATTGTGTTTTAATCAGATATCAGTGTCTCGACATCTCTTAAGACATTTGATATTTGCATACCAGAATTTCAATTGGTATCAGAGCAGGCATCATGCTCTGTGTCTGGGTGAGATTCAGGGAAGATAATTTCTGTTACAATGGACAAGGAATGAAGATTTGTGACCAGACCACCCATTCTTGATGGAACAAACTATGACTACTAGAAAGCTCGTATGGTGGCCTTTATTAAATCCATGGACAACAAGGCTTGGAGATTTGTGGTCAAGGTATGGGATCCACCAATGACTAGAGATAAAGATGGTAAGATTACTGATATGCTGAAGGCTGAGGAATATTGGGATGATGAAGATGATAAATTAGCTCAGGGAAACTCCAAAGCATTGAATGCCCTGTTCAATGGAGTGGACAAGAACATCTTTAGACTGATAAATACTGTATTGTTGCTAAAGATGCTTAGGAGATCTTGAAGACTGCTCATGAAGGAACCTCTAAGGTGAAGATATCAAGACTTCAACTTCTTACCACCAAGTTTGAGAACTTAAGAATGAAGGAGGATGAGAGCATTCATGACTTTCATGTGAATATTATTGAGATAACCAATGCCTCAAGTGCCCTGGGGGGAAATATGTCAGAAGCTAAGTTGGTCAGAAAAATTCTCAGATCTCTTCAAAAGAGATTTGACATGAAGGTAACTTGCATTGAAGAAGCCCAAGATATAAACAACATGAAAGTTGATGAACTTATGTAATCTTTTCATACCTTTGAATTAGGGATCAATGAAAAATCTGAAAAGAAGAAAAACATAGCCTTTGTTTCTAATGTTGAAGACTTAGAAGATGAATGTGACCTGGATACAAATGAATGGATATCTAATGATATTGTATTACTTGGAATACAATTCAACAAAGTGATGAATGTAACACCCTTCTAAATACCCCAAATTATTTAATTAAATTAATAACATGTTAATCAGAGTAATTATGCCCCGAAGGGTGTCACACAATCATTTCACAACATTTATCAAAACATCCTGTCATGCTCATTTATTTATCAAATAAAACAGTTGCATAATACGCAGCGGATACAAAACATCAACAATTCAAAGCATGTACTACATTACATGTAAAGTTGATCAACAACTAAATTAAAACATAGTCAAACATCCCCTCCCGATGTTACATCTACCAGAGCATGACCCACTAAGGACGACACTAGACTCCATAGCACTAGCTTCTACTCGACTCACTGCTCGTTACCTGAAAAATAGTTGTAAGGGTGAGTTCTTCAATCAATATAATAAGCATTATAGAACAACATGTAATGCTAAGTAAATAACACATTAATTCACCCTAATCAACTACGCACTCAGCAACGGCAATATCCATCCAACCATCATATTCAACAGTAAAAATCTCAATCACCTTCAACATTAACAACACAACACACAACACACATATGATACTGGAATGCATCCATTCATATCATATGCCATACATTCATTGTGCCATGAGACTCTTATGCATGCGGTACCGACTATGTTGTGAACATATAGTTCAACCTCACCGTCCAAATCCAGGCACGGCTACCAAGCTCACTAGTCCCACTCATTTGAGACATAGTGACTCACTCACTAATTCCTCACCATGGGAATTAGCTACCACCCCAAATGGGCCATGATATGCACGCTAATCACCTAGCATGCAAACAACAACAACAACAATCAACATGACTTACTCACTAATTCCTCACCATGGGAATTAGCTACCACCCGAAGGCCACAATACGCATGCTAATCACCTAGCAATGCAACATCAACGATAATCAAGAATAGACACATGCTCACACTCTAAGCCATAGAATAGTCTATTCACAAATGCATACATTCACAACATCATGTATACCATTCCACATTATCAACACAATTTATCACAAAAGCATATTATATCATGCCAAACAACAACCACAATATTAGTACACTCCACTAATATCTATACTGCTCAAAACAGCGGGAATTAATCTCTATTACATCATAGGCCAACATAGGCCAACCCTCAAATAGGCACACAACATTAAAATTGACATTTTTCCACTCTGCAACAGCGTTAACCGGTTAACGCCCTGGGTTAACCGGTTAACGCAGCACAACACGCCTTCTGTCTCAAAATTTAACAGTGTTAACCGGTTAACGCCCTGGGTTAACCGGTTAACGCAGCACAAACAGCCAAATATCAGAAATTACAACAGTGTTAACCGGTTAACACCCTGGGTTAACCGGTTAACGCAGACAAAACAGCACATATTCATAATCCAACACAGTGTTAACCGGTTAACACCCTGGGTTAACCGGTTAACGCAAGACAGAAGCTGTTCCTGCGCTAACTCAAGGCAGAATGCAGAATTCTCCGCATTTTCCGCCATTGGAGGACTTCCGGACCTCCGAATCCGATTCCGTAAAAAGCCATACGATCGGGAAATTACAACAGACTCAATTACCGACTAAATTTCAACTTCTAACACGGTTCATCCAACAAAATTTCAGCATTTACAATTCCCAATTAGGGTCAATCAACAGCTTATCACTACCCATGACATATTATCCCATAATACCCGTTAA
The DNA here is from genome assembly GCF_024323335.1 of Lathyrus oleraceus. Classification (NCBI taxonomy): domain Eukaryota; kingdom Viridiplantae; phylum Streptophyta; class Magnoliopsida; order Fabales; family Fabaceae; genus Lathyrus; species Lathyrus oleraceus. The sequence continues at coordinate 462,810 of NC_066582.1, read as the reverse complement.
TTGACGATAAACCCCCCTTACCTGAGTTAATCCGGCGAATCTCTAAGCTCAAGCCCTTCCTTCTTCAACCTTCAGCCCTCGCTCTGTCTCTTTGCCCTTTTCCTCTTCTTTCACGATCGTTCTCTGTTTCACGTAAAACCTTTTCTTACCAAATGGGATATTTCCTTAAGTCCAACTTATATATATTTTCCAAAATAATAATCCAATAATAATAATAATAAAATTTCCAATTATTTAATTAAATTAATAAATAAATTATTAACTCAATTCAAATAATTATTTTATTATTATCGGGGTGTTACAACTCTCCCCTACTAAAAGAGTTTTCGTCCTCGAAAACATACCTCAAGCGAACAACTCTGGGTAAGACTCCTTCATCTTACTCTCCAGTTCCCAAGTCACATTGCCACCTGCTGGTCCTCCCCAAGCTACCTTCACCAAGGCAATCTCTTTACCCCGCAACTGCTTCAACTCTCGATCCTCAATCCTCATAGGTGATGTTTCAACAGTCAGGTTATCCCTCACCTGTACATCATCTACTTGGACTACATGCGACGGATCATGAATGTACCCCCTCAACTGAGACACATGAAAAACGTCATGCAAATTCGCAAGCGACGGCGGTAAAGCGATACGATAGGCTACTTCCCCTATCCTCTCCAAAATCTGATAAGGACCAATAAATCGAGGTGTCAACTTCTTCGACTTCAAGGCTCGACCAACACCAGTTATCGGAGTAACACGAAGAAACACATGATCTCCCTCTTGGAACTCAAGTGACTTCCTCCTCTTATCATGATAACTCTTCTGACGACTCTGAGCAATTCTCATCTTCTCCTGAATCATCTTAATCCTTTCCGTAGTTTGTTGAACAATCTCCGGTCCAACCACAGCACTCTCACCGGACTCATACCAACATAAAGGTGTCCGACATCTCCTACCATACAAGGCTTCAAACGGTGCCATACCAATGCTCGAATGAAAACTATTGTTGTAGGTAAACTCAATCAAAGGTAAATAACAATCCCAAGCACCTCCCTTTTCCAAAACACAAGCTCTCAAAAGATCCTCTAATGACTGAATCGTCCTCTCAGTCTGACCATCAGTCTGCGGATGATATGCAGAACTCAATCTCAGCTTAGTTCCCAAAGCCTTCTGCAAACCTTCCCAAAATTTCGATGTAAATCTAGGATCTCTGTCCGAAACAATACTCGACGGAATACCATGCAAACTTACAATCTTCTCAATATACAACTCGGCCAATCTCTCTAACGGATAATCCATTCTGATCGGAATGAAATGAGCCGATTTCGTCAATCTGTCAACAATCACCCAAATAGCCTCAAAATTCTTAACTGTTCTCGGTAAACCAGAAACGAAATCCATACTGATACTATCCCACTTCCACTCTGGAATAGCCAACGGTTGCATTAGTCCAGACGGCTTCTGATGCTCAATCTTTGACTTCTGACAAGTCAAACAAGAATAAACAAAACTCGCAATTTCTCTTTTCATTCCCGGCCACCAAAATAACTTCTTCAAATCATGATACATCTTCGTAGCTCCAGGATGAATACTTAAGCCACTACGATGTCCTTCTTCCAGAATACTCTTCTTAAGTTCAGTAACATCCGGAATACACACCCGACTACCAAATTTCAAAATACCATTCTCATCAACTCTGAATTCACCACCTTGACCTTGATTCACTAACGTCAACTTATCAACCAAAAGCATATCGGATTTCTGACCCTCTCTGATCTCGTCCAGAATACCACTTGTTAACTTCAACATTCCCAATTTAACACTGTTGTGAGTACTCTCACACACCAAACTCAAGTCTCTAAACTGCTCAACTAAATCCAATTCCTTAACCATTAACATAGACATATGCAATGATTTCCGACTCAATGCGTCAGCCACAACGTTTGCTTTACCCGGATGGTAATTCAAACCAAAATCATAATCCTTCAGAAATTCCAACCATCTCCTTTGTCTCATATTCAACTCTTTCTGATCAAATAAATACTTTAAACTCTTATGGTCACTGAAAACCTCAAATCTTGACCCGTACAAATAATGCCTCCATAACTTCAGAACAAATACCACAGCTGCCAACTCCAAATCATGCGTCGGATAGTTCCTCTCATGAACCCTTAGTTGTCTCGAAGCATAAGCTATAACCTGCTTATTCTGCATCAACACACCACCTAAACCCAACAATGAAGCATCACAGTAAACCTCAAATGGTTCCGACGAACTCGGTAATATCAGAATAGGAGCAGTAGTCAACCTTCTCTTTAACTCTTGGAAACCTTCTTCACATTTTGAGTCCCAAACAAACGCTTGGCCCTTTCTGGTCAACATTGTCAACGGTAACGCCAACTTAGAGAATCCCTCAATAAACTTCCTATAGTAACCTGCAAGTCCAAGAAAACTTCTTATCTCAGAAACTGACTTCGGAGCTTCCCACTTAGACACCGCTTCTATCTTAGAAGGATCAACAGCAACACCACCTCTTGAAATCACATGACCAAGAAAACTAACTTCTTCTAACCAAAATTCACATTTAAAGAGTTTAGCAAATAACTTCTTTTCTCGGAGAACTTCTAAAACCACTCTCAAATGCTCAGCATGCTCTTCTTCAGATTTCGAATACACCAAAATGTCATCAATAAACACCACGACAAACTTGTCTAGGTACGGATGGAAAATCCTATTCATATACTCCATAAATACTCCAGGCGCATTAGTCACACCAAAAGGCATTACAGAATACTCATAATGTCCATACCTTGTTCTGAAAGCAGTCTTCTGAATATCTTCAGTTTTCACACGTATCTGATGATACCCAGATCTCAAATCTATTTTGCTGAACACACTAGCACCGACCAATTGATCCATCAAATCATCGATCCTCGGCAAAGGATACCGATTCTTGATCGTCACTTTATTCAGTTGCCTGTAGTCCACACACAACCTCATAGTACCTTCTTTCTTCTTAACCAACAACACTGGTGCACCCCACGGTGACACACTCGGACGAATGAATTTCTTATCCAACAAATCTTCCAACTGACTCTTCAATTCAGCTAACTCAATAGCAGACATACGGTACGGAGCCATCGATATCGGTCTAGTACCAGGTACTAAATCAATCGAGAACTCAACTTCACGCTCTGGCGGTAATTCATTCACTTCTTCCGGAAACACATCAGGAAAATCACACACCACAGCGAGATCGCCAATCACCAGTTTATCTTTAGCCTCCAAAGTCGCTAACAGCATAAACAACTCTGCCCCATCAGCTACTTCCTCATTCACTTGCCTTGCTGATAGAAACAAACTCTTTCCTTCCTCAATCTCAGGGAATATCACAGTCTTATCAAAACAATTGATGGAGACCCGGTTAAACACCAACCAGTTCATACCCAAGATAACATCAATCTGCACTAGTGGAAGACACACGAGGTCTATCCCAAAGTCTCTACCAAAAATACTCAAAGGACAATTTAAACAAACCGAAGTAGTAGTCACTGAACCCTTCGCAGGAGTATAAATCACCATACTACCGAACATCTCAGATATTTCTAACTCAAGTTTCACAGCACAATCCAAAGATATAAAAGAATGAGTCGCACCTGTGTCAATAATAGCTACAAGAGGAAAGCCATTAATATAACACGTACCTCGGATCAAACGATCATCTGCAGAAGTCTCAGAACCCGATAAAGCAAAGACCTTGCCTCCTGACTGATTCTCTTTCTTTGGCTTAGGACACTGTGGACTGATATGACCCACCTCTCCACAGTTGAAGCAAGTCACAGTCTTCAACCGGCAATCTGCAGCCAAATGACCACCTTTTCCACATTTGAAACACTTCTTCTCATTACTGGTACACTCATGGATACGATGTCCAGCCTGACCACATCTGTAACACTTAGCAGGAGCACTAGAATCTCCTCCACTAGACCTCTTCATTCCACTCTGCCTCTGAAAACCTTTGCCAGCTACATACGGTTTCCCACGATCAACCTGATTCTTACCCTTCCTATCAACCCTCTGCTGATAGCTCTCTGCTCTGGCTTTGGAATCCTGTTCAAAAATCCTGCAACAGTCAACCAAATCAGAAAACACCCTGATTCGCTGATATCCAATTGCCTGCTTGATCTCGGGACGCAACCCGTTCTCAAACTTCACACACTTCGAAAATTCTCCAGCAGCCTCACTATAAGGAGTATAGTACTTTGACAGCTCTGTGAACTTCGCAGCATACTCAGTAACAGACCTGTTACCCTGCTTCAATTCCAAGAATTCTATCTCTTTCTTCCCTCTGACATCCTCTGGAAAGTACTTCCTCAGGAATCTTTCCCTGAACACAGCCCAAGTAATCTCAGCATTTCCAGCAGTTTCCAACTCAGTGCGGGTAGCAACCCACCAATCATCAGCTTCTTCTGACAGCATATGTGTACCGAACCTGACCTTCTGGTTATCAGCACACTCAGTTACTCTGAAGATCCTCTCTATCTCTTTCAACCACTTCTGAGCACCATCTGGGTCGTATGCTCCTTTGAACATCGGAGGATTGTTCTTCTGGAACTCACTCAACTGACGAGCAGCTCCCATCCCCACAACATTCGGATTTCCTCCAAGTACTCCAGCTAGCATACCCAGAGCCTCAGCAATCGCAGCATCATCTCTACCTCTTCCAGCCATCTCTATTCTGAAAACCCAACAACTAAAACAAATAAGTACTGATAGGGTTACACAACACCTATCCCGTACAGGGGAACAGAATAACTACGACTCAACACGACCGACTATGCTCTGATACCACTAATGTAACACCCTTCTAAATACCCCAAATTATTTAATTAAATTAATAACATGTTAATCAGAGTAATTATGCCCCGAAGGGTGTCACACAATCATTTCACAACATTTATCAAAACATCCTGTCATGCTCATTTATTTATCAAATAAAACAGTTGCATAATACGCAGCGGATACAAAACATCAACAATTCAAAGCATGTACTACATTACATGTAAAGTTGATCAACAACTAAATTAAAACATAGTCAAACATCCCCTCCCGATGTTACATCTACCAGAGCATGACCCACTAAGGACGACACTAGACTCCATAGCACTAGCTTCTACTCGACTCACTGCTCGTTACCTGAAAAATAGTTGTAAGGGTGAGTTCTTCAATCAATATAATAAGCATTATAGAACAACATGTAATGCTAAGTAAATAACACATTAATTCACCCTAATCAACTACGCACTCAGCAACGGCAATATCCATCCAACCATCATATTCAACAGTAAAAATCTCAATCACCTTCAACATTAACAACACAACACACAACACACATATGATACTGGAATGCATCCATTCATATCATATGCCATACATTCATTGTGCCATGAGACTCTTATGCATGCGGTACCGACTATGTTGTGAACATATAGTTCAACCTCACCGTCCAAATCCAGGCACGGCTACCAAGCTCACTAGTCCCACTCATTTGAGACATAGTGACTCACTCACTAATTCCTCACCATGGGAATTAGCTACCACCCCCAAATGGCCCATGATATGCACGCTAATCACCTAGCATGCAAACAACAACAACAACAATCAACATGACTTACTCACTAATTCCTCACCATGGGAATTAGCTACCACCCGAAGGCCACAATACGCATGCTAATCACCTAGCAATGCAACATCAACGATAATCAAGAATAGACACATGCTCACACTCTAAGCCATAGAATAGTCTATTCACAAATGCATACATTCACAACATCATGTATACCATTCCACATTATCAACACAATTTATCACAAAAGCATATTATATCATGCCAAACAACAACCACAATATTAGTACACTCCACTAATATCTATACTGCTCAAAACAGCGGGAATTAATCTCTATTACATCATAGGCCAACATAGGCCAACCCTCAAATAGGCACACAACATTAAAATTGACATTTTTCCACTCTGCAACAGCGTTAACCGGTTAACGCCCTGGGTTAACCGGTTAACGCAGCACAACACGCCTTCTGTCTCAAAATTTAACAGTGTTAACCGGTTAACGCCCTGGGTTAACCGGTTAACGCAGCACAAACAGCCAAATATCAGAAATTACAACAGTGTTAACCGGTTAACACCCTGGGTTAACCGGTTAACGCAGACAAAACAACACATATTCATAATCCAACACAGTGTTAACCGGTTAACACCCTGGGTTAACCGGTTAACGCAAGACAGAAGCTGTTCCTGCGCTAACTCAAGGCAGAATGCAGAATTCTCCGCATTTTCCGCCATTGGAGGACTTCCGGACCTCCGAATCCGATTCCGTAAAAAGCCATACGATCGGGAAATTACAACAGACTCAATTACCGACTAAATTTCAACTTCTAACACGGTTCATCCAACAAAATTTCAGCATTTACAATTCCCAATTAGGGTCAATCAACAGCTTATCACTACCCATGACATATTATCCCATAATACCCGTTAATTGACGATAAACCCCCCTTACCTGAGTTAATCCGGCGAATCTCTAAGCTCAAGCCCTTCCTTCTTCAACCTTCAGCCCTCGCTCTGTCTCTTTGCCCTTTTCCTCTTCTTTCACGATCGTTCTCTGTTTCACGTAAAACCTTTTCTTACCAAATGGGATATTTCCTTAAGTCCAACTTATATATATTTTCCAAAATAATAATCCAATAATAATAATAATAAAATTTCCAATTATTTAATTAAATTAATAAATAAATTATTAACTCAATTCAAATAATTATTTTATTATTATCGGGGTGTTACAATGAAGAAGATGGACTAGAAGACAAGATCAAATGTCAATAACAAGTTATTTGACATTAATAAAAATCAGGATTTTGAGAGAAGGCCCAAGACTGAAGAAAAGACTAACCAGGGAAAAGGAATCCAATTTCGTGGATGTGAAGGGTTTGGACACATAAGAGCTAAGTGTCCCACTTATCTTAATAAGTAGGAGAAGGGCATGTTTGTGTCATGGTCAAAATATGATTCTGAAAGTGATCCTGAAGTGGAACCTGCCAAACAGGTTACTACCTTGACTGGAATTTGTGATTCTGATTAAGAACTCACTTTTAAGGAACTTGTTGATTCTTACAAGAAGTTATGCCTGAGAAGTGAAGAAGTGTGTCAACTGGGAAAAGATCAAAAGAAATTTGTTGCTCAACTACAGGCTGAAAAAGTGGAGCATCTATCTATCATCTTTGATCTAAAGGATGAAGTTGTATTGCTCAATTCAAAACTTGACAATATGACTAAGTCTGTAAGAATGCTTAACGGTAGTTATGATATGTTAAATGAGATTTTTCAAACAGGTAAGAATGTTGGAAATGTTTAAGGTCTTGGTTATGATAATCAAGTTGTGATGAACAAAGGAAAAAGGTATGCAATGAATTTTGTTCATCCTAAAAGAAAACAGGAACAAAATATGTCAAACTAAATGTTCAAACATCAGTAAAGACATCAGGATGATTACTCAGGAAGCAAGACCCAACAATGGAAATGTCATCATTGTGGTAGCTTTGGTCACATGAAACCCTACTGCTACAAACTATATGGTTGTCCCAAACCTGCTTCACAGCCCAGAAGAAAACAGACTATTGTTAAAGCAAAGAAAAAGTGGATTCTCAGAAATGGCACTTTTGGACTCATAGCTCACACCTCCTTCAGAGCCTCTACTATAAAGCATTGGTATTTTGATAGTGGCTTTTCTAGACACATGACTAGTGTCAAGAAATTCTTGGTGGATATTAAATCATATTTCCACTAGCTATGTCACCTTTGGAGATGGATCAAAAGGAGAAATAAAGGGTGTTGGAAAGTTGGACTATCTTGAACTGCCTAGTCTTGATGATGTACTGTTTGTTAAAGGGATGACTGTTAATTTGATAAGTATTAGTCAACTATGTGACCAAGGCCTCAAAGTTAACTTTAGTAAATCTGAATGCATGGTAACAAATGAGAAGAATGAAGTTATCATGAAGGGAGACAAATCAAAAGATAACTTCTATTTATGGACTCCTCAAGAAACAGATTGTTTCTCCGCATGCTTAATGTATAATGAAGATGAGGCTAAGCTATGGCATCAAAAGCTTGATCACTTACATCTGAAAAGTATGAAGAAAGTTTTGTCAAAGGTAGCAGTCAGAGGTATTCCCAAGCTAAAAATTTGTGAAGGAAGAATCTGTGGTGAATGTCAAATTGGGAAGCAAACAAAGATGTCACATAAGAAGCTCCAACATCTGACCATGTCAAAAGTTCTGGAGCTACTTCATATGGACTTGATGGGACCTATGCAGGTTGAAAGTTTTGGAGGAAAGATGTATGCATATGTTGTTGTTGATGACTTCTCAAGGTTCACCTGGGTGATTTTCATCAAAGAGAAGTCTTAAGTGTTTGAAGTATTTAAAGAACTATGTCAAAAGATTCAAAGAGAGAAGGATTGTGGTATTGTTAGAATTAGAAGTGACCATGGGAAGGAATTTGAAAATAGAAAGTTTGATGAATTTTGCACTTCTGAAGGGATTGATCATGAGTTCTCTTCACCTATCACCCCTCAGCAGAATAGTGTGGTTGAGCGCAAGAATATGACTATTCAAGAATGTGTCAGGTTCATGCTTCATGCTAAGAAACTATAATATCATTTTTAGGCTGAAGCCATGAACACCGCATGCTATATCCTTAATAGAGTGACTATCAGATCTGGTACATAGGCTACACTTTATGAAATTTTGAAAGGAAGAAAGCCAAATGTGAAGTATTTCCATGTATTTGGAAGTAGATGTTATATTTTGACAAATCATGAGCAGAGGAGAAAAATGGATCCTAAAAGTGACGAGGGAATTTTTCTGGGATATTCTACAAATAGTAGAGCATACATAATATTCAACTCCAGAACCAAGGTGGTGATGGAATACATAAATATTGTTGTTGATGACTCAACTAAAGAATCTGATGTCACAGATGATGTTGAAACATCTATGAATGATGTTCCTGAAGATGTTGCAGACTCAAGTGCTAATATTGAACCTGTAGAGAATGAGCCAACTGACAAAGGACCTTCCATCAGAATTTAGAAAGAACATCCTAAGGAGCTTATAATAGGAAATCTAAATGAATGGATAATTACCAGATCAAGGGAAGTTGTGTCAAATGCATGTTTTGTTTCTAAATTTGAACCCAAGAATATCAAGGAGGCCTTGACTGATGAGTTTTGGATTAATGTTATGCAAGATGAACTTGGTCAATTCAAAAGAAATGAGTTTTAGGATTTGGTACCAAGATCTGAAGGGACAAATGTTATTGGTACTATATGGTTGTATAAGAACAAGTCTGAATAAGGTGTTGTTACCAGAAACAAAGCCAGACTTGTTGCTCAAGGATACACTCAAATGGAAGGAGTGGACTTTGATGAAACATTTGCTCTTGTGGCTCGCCTGGAGTCTATTAGATAGTTACTTGGAATGACATGTCTTTTAAAGTTCAAGTTGTTCCAAATGGATGTTAAAAGTGCCTTTTTAAATGGCTATTTAAATGTAGATGTGTATGTTGAACAACCAAAAGGATTTGTTGATCCTACTTTCCCAAATCATATGTTCAAATTAAAGAAGGCATTGTATGGTTTAAAACAAGCTCCAAGAGATTGGTATGAAAGTTTGACTGAGTTTCTCATTAACCATGGATATAGAAAGGGTGGAATTGATAAGACTCTCTTTGTCAAAGAGAAGGATGGAAAACTTATGATATCTCAAATCTATGCGGATGATATTGTATTTGGAGGGATGCCAGATGAGATGGTCCAACATTTTGTCAATCAAATGCAATATGAGTTTGAAATGAGTTTGGCAGGTGAATTAACTTACTTTCTTGGACTCCAAGTCAAACAGATGGAAGACTCCATCTTTCTTTGTCAAAGCAAATGTGCAAAGAATATTGTGAAGAAATTTGGATTGGATAATGATAGTAAGAAAAGAACTCCCACTCCTACTCACTTGAAGTTATCTAAAGATGAAAAGGGTATCAGTGTTGATCATAGTTTATATAGAAGCATGATTGGTAGTCTTCTATACCTTACAACAAGCAAACCAGAGATAACTTTTGTTGTTGGAGTTTGTGCTAGACATCAAGCACAACCCAAAGTGAGTCACATCAATCAAGTAAAAAGGATTATGAAGTATGTGAATGGCACATGTGATTATGGAATTTTGTATTCTCGTGATTCAAATTCCATGTTAGTGGGGTATTATGATGCTAATTGGGCTGGTAGTTCTTGAAGGAAAACCCCACCTCGGTTTTCTAATTTGAATCCCGCAAAGATATCAACCCAATATTCTTGGTACAACAATCATAATTGGATGTTATCAATCCTAATATAGATGACACCCAATAGATGTGTAGTTTTATTGTGTGTATGCATAGATTGAATTGAAGATGATAAGATGCTTTGAAATCCTGGATTCATGTAGGTTTTGCACACTCTAGAAACCATACTAGATAATGATGCATGTATATGGCATTTATATGTATGTGACTAATAGAAAGCAAAAGGAATGCAAAAGGAATGAAAACAAGAGTGATTTTTCAACATTTTTGTTCAATAGGTTGACCTGTACGAGCCATGTGTCGACCTATTTAAGCAATTTGTCGACCTGTCAGAGGTCATGTGTCGACATATCAAGGCAATGTGCTGCCTGTAGGTCGACCTGTTCAGTCAGCACATAAACAAAACCTTATAGACTTTAATACTACAGTGTATGTTTCAACTTGTTCCTACAATATGTTGACCTATGCATTTGCAGATGAGCTATGTGTCGACCTATTTCGCGCATGTGTCGACCTATAATGTGAAATTTTCACCTAAAACCAATTTTTCATGAATGACACAATATTTTGATGCACAATCTTATTCCAAACGATTTTCCTAATGCAAGAATGCTAAAATGCACATCTAGACTCAGATGATACCGTCCAATATACATAAATCCTAATTCCTAGTTTTGACATCATACAAAAACCTATATAAACCTATATAAACAGAAAGATGCACTCATATACTCTCCATTTTTTTATGATGTCAAAACTTGAGTCAATGCATTCTTGTTCATGGAAAGCTCCCCCTGAATGTGTGCATCATACTTCTCCCCCTTTGACAACATCAAAAAGAGACTAATCATACAATTAGAAATATCACACCCTACCTTAGCCTTAACTGCCTTAGTCTTGTTTACACCAACACTCTATTTCCTTTGGGTATTTTCCTTGATTTCCTTGATTTTCATTTTAGGATTACCTTTCAATGATTTCTGAATTCTCTTAATTAATCATTTTGTAGTCATCATCTTATTGTAAGTTTTGCTACATTTATGAACATCCTTAACTTTCCTAAATTTCCAAGAATCTTCATTTGGTAATTTGGCATAAAAGACATTCCACTTACACCCTACCTTACATATAACCCTAACCCTTTGTTTGTCATTTTTAGCAAACTTCAGATTCATGTCTGACCGAACTTCATATATATTAACTCCTTCCTTGAAATCAACCTTGGTAGCAAAATATGTCCCTAGCTCCCATTTATAGTCTGACATATTTTTTGCCAATTTGAAAATAGGGTATTTCTTCCTATTACATTCACTTTCCCCATCTGTTTCACACCCACTTTCCAATTCTTCACAATCATCCTCACTTTCAACCTCACTAAATTCCCCCTTTATGTTTTTTTTTGCTAATACCCTCAGTCTCATCACAATAACCTAACAAATTTTTAATACCCAATAAACCATCATCACCACTATTTTCATTTGAATCATCAAATGCAACATATAAGTCAATGTCATGATGAAAGCTCACATCATCATTATCATCATGTGATTCAGTACAAATGCTTCCAACACCATTTCCCTCTACATTTGTCACATCGAACTTGAAGTTCTTCCTTCGTTTCACACAGAGTTAGCGAGTATTAAACGTTTCCATGAAAAAAGAACAAATGAAGTAAATGAAGCACTAGTCCCTTTAAGTATTCCAACTCAGCATTATTTATCCACATAAGCAAATACTAATACATCTAAGCAACACCTGACATCTTCCATTGACTTTGACTAACGCCTTTAACGTCAAGGATAAATGTGACTTTGTTTGAATAATTAAGAGATAAAAATAGACGTTTTTTTAGTTAAGGAATCAAAATAAATCCTTACCAAAAGATACGAGACAAAAAATGATATTAAACTTAAAATAAATTTAATAGGTCAAAACGGGGTAGGAGTGGACTTGCGGCGGTTACTAGCACCCCTCATTATTATATTCCCTATAATTAAAAAACGATCCCTTATAATTGAAAATCGAATTTCCTCGCATCCAATCTGTCTCAATTAAATTAAAATTTTCCCGTGAAATTTGGTGCGGTGGCAATTGAATCCGACTAAAAACGGGATTTTTTTGTCATGTCTAATATTAACCTCTTAAATTAATATAAATTGAGTATGGAGAAAGGTATCTATCTCATATATTTTTCTTTAATTTTTTTTTTTTTGCTTTTACTAGTCTCCTACATCATTGTATGTGTAGACACCTTTTGTGTAGCCGCCCTTAATACACATGACATGAGGTTGTATTTAATTGACTATAACATCAATTAATAAAAGTGTTGAATAAGTGATTTTATAAAGTTTTTTAAAAACGAAAAGAAATAAATAAAAGATTTTAAAACAAAATTTGAAGTATAAGGTAGAAGAGTAGGAAAAAAAAATAATGAACAAAATAAATAAAGTAAGATGACAAAGAGAAAAACATACATTAAAATCAATCTTGATTCATCCAAAAACTACAACACCTACGTCCAAATTTGCAGTATGATATTTTTTTTAAATTTTAATAATTGATTTAAATTATTTTATTATTATAAACTGCCAGGTAATGTATATTGGATGCATGACTAAAAGGGTGCAAGTTTATGTTTTTGATATTGTAAACCTATATTTGAGTCTAAATTGAGACATGCATTTAACACACTACCCCCAAAACATTATTATTTTTAGTGGAGACAATTAGTCCAAAATTAAACAAAATGTTTTGGATTGATTTATTAATTTTTGGTATCATTTTTTAAAAGTAAATTTTTTACTAAATAGAGTATAGTACAAGGGGTGCTCCAATAATATAAGCAATATAATTTATTAAATAGGTGCTCCAATAAAGAAAGTTACACAATAGAAGTTGCATTGTAATAATAGTAAGAAAAATTAACAAGGTGAGTCTATATGAAACAGAAGTTGCAGTTTGTAATCTACAGAAGAATGATTTCAGGTTATACATACCTCTTGCAAGTTAAGTCATATATAACCTGAAATACACTTCTGGATCCACTCTCCTCCTTCCACTTTAGAAGCCGAGCTACTTTCGAAAAACCAGCATGGCATCTAGACACGATTTCTTCCTCGTTTATATAAGATTTCTCACTTTCATCGTCCTGACTCACCTTTTCTTTTGATAATGCCCACTGCATTGCCCATATGGCTAATGGCCGCATGTAACATAAAGATCTATATTCATCTTTCGTATTCCAAGCTTCAGGAGTTTGAAAAGAATAACTGTTTTTCCAGATATAACAAGAATCTTAATTAGTTATTAGTATATAAAGAAAGAAACAAGATGCATGGAGCTCTCAAGTAACTTTACCCGAGACCATTGGTGGACCATGCAGCTTCATATATCCCCTCAGCAGTTTGAAATGCCATATCAATCATGTTTTCCTGAATCATTGTTGCAGCTACGGCGTATGTGACTCCGGACCATATTTCTCGTGATTGCATTGATGACATGTCAACTTTTCCATCAGGTAACATTCCATTTACAGCACCACGTTTCCCGCCCTTCACTTTCATAACGTTGTTGTCAAAAACCACCTGAAGTGCACTTTTAATCTTGTGTTCATCAACAATTGGTGAAAGACCGCATGCTCTAGCATACCTGCAAAACAAAAGAAACAGAAAGGTGAACCTTAGCTACAACTTACAAGTGCAAAAATATAGGTTCAAGCATACCACTGGCCAGCTAATTGATCAGCTTGTATGGATGAACTTGGACTTCCACCATTGCAACTTCCACGACTGCTATCATAATTGAAGTATGAACCATTCCATAATTTTTCATATACAGCCTTTGCTTTTTGAAATTTGTGCCAAAAATAAACTTCAGAATCCTTATCTCCAATCTCACGTGCCAAGGCTGATGTTGCCTGAAGTGCCGCTACCCACAATCCACCACTATAAGCACTTACACCAGTTACAGACCATGTGTCATAAGTTTGATCTGGGAAACCTTCATTCTCAATCATTCCGTCACCATCCTTGTCAAATTGGTCCATATATGCAATTGCAATATAAACAGAGGGCCAGACAGCTCGTGCAAACTTCTTGTCGCCGGTAGCAACCACATCCCTGTAAACCTGAAGAACAAACTTTGGATTCAAGTCTTTCCACCTATCTGTGTTATAAAGATTATATCCATTTACTTCAAACCACGGGTCACAGATTCCAATATCATGAGGAACAGCACCAAGAACCTTTCTTGATACCATTTGCCCATCATGTAAAAGTTGCATCTTTTCAGGATCATGCATCAGCACTGCTGCAGCAAAGTCTCTTTGAACACTAAGTTCAAGTTTTGGAAATAGCGTGACTAGTGAAAAAGATGAGTAAAAATGGACATCATATGTATTCCACATTTGATACTCAAGTCCTTCAAGATAAAGAAACTGACCAATGTTTTCTTCCCCTTCTTGGAGAAGACTTACTCCGTATGCAGACTTTGATGCAGATGAAGTTTGTATTTGCTCAACTACTGAGGTAAAACTTTCAAGAATGTTAATAGCGGTATCATTTTGACGTGATATATTGTTGGTATTCTCTGAATCAGATATGAACCCATCCAGGGAAAATTTTCTTCCTCCTATGGTAACTAAACTCTGCACAGGAGGCGAACCATCTGCACAGAAGAAAAAATCATGATGAAAAATTGGCAATGGTAGCACATACTGTCATGTACATGTATGTGAGGTTATGAGAAATTTAAAAGCAATATAAACTTGAGCTAATTATCTGATAAATAGGATTCGTACTGTAAGAGCTAAAAATACCTGTCCAAATTGACCCCCCGGAATTCAGGAAGTAAAGTTCATTGAAAAGGGTAGTTGGGTACCTGCACAGAACTCTGAAAGCATTAGATTTTGACTGCACTAGCAGCCAGTGAATAAAGAATTGATAATTACCATTCAGGAAATCTCTTGTCCTCAAGGATAGGTCTTTGCCAATCTTCAATCTGGGACTCCCACTGACGATGTTCTACATCACCAATTCGTAGAAGTTTGAGTAAGTAATTTATCGATAGTATCAATAATCACAAATAAGCATGCATCTGTACACTTTTGTCAATATGGTGAAAACTTCATCTTAAACTGACACGGAAAATATTAATATAGCCTGCCTCTTAAAAGTCTATCTATTGATATAATTATTCACAAATAAGTATGCCTCTGCACGGTTTTGTCAAAATGGTGGAAACTTCATCTAAAATTGGCATAAAAATATTAATACATATAGTCTGCCTCTTAAAGCCCATCTATTGATATAACTATGCTAGATGCAATCTCCACATTATAGGTACAAAATTTAATGGATTTCAAAAAAGAAGATTACCAATAATAGCATCATGAGCAATATCCGCTGCAGCATCTCCTTTAGTACCATAAAATTTGGTGTAACGCCTGATAATCAATTTTAATTAGTTTTGTATGGTCTTTAAACAAGAAATCTTCTTATACATGTTTTCTACCACCAACCTGTTATAAACCCGTCCTCCAGGGAACTTAACTTCAGGGCTGTCCCATGCCAATGAAAATGTCACAGTGCGCTGAGCATCAGGTGGAATAGTCACAGTTGCTGCAATAGCTGCTCCAATGGATGATCCTGGTTCTGAAGGCACCGATGTTTCAGTAGAATTCAGATGGTCAAATGACCCATGCTGAAAAGAAAATGAGTACCATCATTTAGTTTAGTGAAATAAACGCATGGATGACACGAAGCTTGATATTATCAAACTTACAATCTTACATCCTTATAAAATTAATATCTAGAGGGAACTATTCTTTTATCCGGGAGTATGGCATCATTTGTTTTAGTGACACTTTTTTCCCCTTAAAGTTCATTACTCTCTTTCTCCCATTATAACTTTCCATTTTATTCCCTGAACAACATATTTACTCTATACCATATGCCTCTTTGGATGCACATGTTTCGTTGATGATCTCCCTGCATGGAAAGATAAAATTGCTACAAAATTCCTCAAGTGTCTTTTCCCCGGCTATTCTTGTCTGCAAAAAGGCTATTGATGTTACTCCCAGATCTTAGGCGGTACATTGTTTCTGCATATGTCCGATTCTTTGAGACTAGTCCATTATTTCCTTCTCCTCCAAACGAGTCAAATGTTTCTAGTAAGTTACAATCTTCCTCTCCCGATGTCCTTAATCTTCCAAATGCACCCGCCCCTATATCTATCCCCACCCCCTACTAGAGGCTACTATGATACCATATTGAATTTGAGTTTCTGTGTATCTAATTAGACTGAACAAGGTTGTAACTTGTATGTATAATATATCTACAACCAATACAAACTAATATGCGGTTGCTAATTCCAATCCTGTTAGTAACTAATGACACAAGACATGTTTTACCTGTGACTAATTCTAACACTACTTTTAGAGTTTGAGTGTCAAGCTTAATTCAACCTCAAAAGCCAGCCAAAGAGGCGAGGATTGTCTAAACTTATATTACTACTTTGGTCATATCTCTAGTTGACAAAGAATTTCAACAACTACAAATGACAGTGTTTCTTAGGGGAACAAAGCACAAAAATGATCACTATCTGCAATTGCATGATCTTCATTTAATCAGCTCAGACATCCCTATCTTAAAATGTTCACGGGAGGAGATTAAACCATGAACTGGAAGTAATATTAAAACAAACTTCGGTTTCTTGACAGTATTTAAACTTCAGTTAGATCTGCAACATGTCCACCCTTGCAAACCTAGTTAACTTAAAGTGCTGAGTTTCTACAAACATAATCTGCTAGTAAATGATGTTTCAGTCACATTGACACTGGACTTGAGATCACACACAGTGTAGATTGCAGCGAATGAGTTCCTAAAGTTACCTCATCTTTTGATTAGCAAATATGATTCCGACATAAGTTTCAGATGTGAATCCATAATTGCAGTGACCAATACTATTACTACCTATGAACATGTGGCGTGTAAAATTAATAAATACTCCAAGTGGTAAGATTCTTTAATCTTAAAATAAGATGAAAGAGTGGTAGAGTCAAGTATTGATCATTGTCATGATAACTGATAAGAAGAAATTCAGGCGCACAAAACAAAAGGAAAATAAAATAAAGGAAAATTCAAGTTCTTGTGTTATAAAATGCTTGGAGCATAATGAAGCTTATCTGGGACAACACAGCATGAATAAAGAATGAATAACTTGATAGTAATAACATTGAACATAGACATTTCAAAAAACAATGATCAATAAAATCTGAAAGCAGGTCCCTAACCTGTTTAACTTCATTCCACATGTCCTTTGCGGAGATGCCGTCGTAAGAACCAGATATAACAAAGACAGGGCATTCTGAGATATGAACATGTTCAGTCTCTTCTGCTGCAATCGCAAATGTGAGCGGAGATTGCTCATTTGCAGTCCTGTAGATGTACATATCAATAAATTTATAATTTCAACTATTGTATTTCTTTTCATCCATTGCCTAAAAATATATCAACAAGTTAGAGAGTTACTTGTGATGTAGAAGCACGCCGTGCACGCCATCAGGCCTCCTAGCATGAGATAATGTGTATCTTGAATGTTAGAGCAAAGTACAGGCAAGACGTGGGGATGGGGAAAGCAATCAAATGGGAACATCTTCATGTAGACGGTAAACCAACTAACAATTTTCTTACTTTATCTTTGAGTTGAAGTGATGACCAGTAAATTCAGATTGTCCTCCAACAGAATTCTGAATGTACACAACAAATTGTTTGCACTCAATACCTCAACAAAACGCACAAGTATTCAAAACCAACATACTGTAACAATAAACAGCCAGCAAAAAACATTTCACTTACAGCCCATGTGAAAAGCAAGGTGACATCTGCTGTTGTTTTGCCTAAATTATTCAGCTGTATGAAATAAAATTGACTGATTATCATTACCTTCACATGTATAAAACTATAACCTAGATTATAATGAAGTGACCTTTGCCTACCGTAAAAGTAAAAACGGATACAGGAAAGCTGCTCTCCTTGTAGTTGTGGGGTATAACAGGTGAAATCTGGCGACAAACTATTCTCAATGCTGGATCAGGTTCTGCATTTGAACAATAGAGATGATCAATGGAAGAGATGCAATGCAGAATGGAGTTGGAAGTGTGGCAATTAGTCTAGCTTACCCTCATATACTGTCCAAGCCCTTGGGTATAATGCGTGATATGTAGAACTTGCTCCATTCATATTCCAATCCCATGATTTAATCCCTGATGCTGGATTTTCTCTAAATGAAGTTCACGAATAAGATTTGCTTCATAAAATGAAATATAGAAATTCTAAATCTGGAAATTACAAGACAATCTATAATGGCTCACTTCAATACATCCGGCTTCCCTGAGCATAGGACGGTGGAATGTTTTTCACCATTTGGACGTGAAACGAAAAGCTAAGATAAAAGTATTTTATATGTCAAAAAAAGTAAAGAAAAAAAAGTAATTATGAATGTGAGAATGTGTAGATGTGAAAAATAGATAAGGTTATACAGAAAACTGATTTGCTAAGATTGGTTTGTCTTGGCATGCTAGAGGGAAGAGCTGCAAACGCTGAAAGTCGCCTTTAAAACTTCTTCCAATGCTTCCTGCACTGTTTGAAGAGAAACAAGAGATAGTGAAATGTATGTTGATAAATAATTAGAAGAGAAATGAAGACTGACCCAACGCCACCTAAAGGAACACCGTGGGAAGATGTTATGTGACGCTTAGCAAAAGGATCGATGACTCCAATCTGAGAAAGAAGGAAAGAGAATGATGATGGGAATGATGAATTCAGAATTGATTTGAGAGATTACCTTTCCTTTGGCTTTTTCTTCACGAACATAGCGCCATATTCGAAAACCAATTGGAGCCTATAGAAAATGAAAATGAAAATGAATCGGAAGGAAGGAAGATAGTAGTAGTGTGTAACGTAACGTAAAACTTACAAGATGAATGATATCTTTAATAGACAAGATGAATTCAGATGGGAGATTTGTTTGATGGTTTAATTTGCGTTTCCAGGTAAGTTGGGGAGGATCGCCGTTTTCTACCATTTTCGATGCAACAAGTCAATGCATATGCATAGGTACTTAGATACCTGGATCCAATGAATTCAAGGAGGAGGGAGAAGACCAAGATATTATAACTGAAAACAAGAAAGAGACACAAAATAAATAAATAGTACTAGTAATAGTCAGATTTGGACGCACTCACTAAATCAATTCAACCAATGGATAAGGATATTCTCCTGTGCCATTCCGCCATCAATCTGCCCTTAAATCTCACGCTTGAAAAATAATTAATTGATACAGTTACTTAGAACAGACAAATAAAATATAAATCCAATTGTCAAAATTAGTGCTACACACAGCAGTCCATTCAACCATAAGTATTCTAACTTTTTCTTCCTCCACGTCTTACACTCACATTTGCCTTTTCTTTTCCTTTTTCCTTATTTTACTAGACTTCAACAAACCAAAAATACTTCATCTCTTTACTTATTTTTTTATTTTATTCTATTTTTATGTTCATCACTTTTTATAAATAGTAACTCCATTCCTACTCCTTTCTATTTTTGATTGGGGACTGAAGTTGGTATTTATAAAAAGTAGTTAACGTAATGGATATGTAAAAAATGCATTTTGTTAGTAAAAAAATCATATTATTTTAGCTAAAGTATTGATTGTGGATTTTTACTAGATAGCTTAATGGTTAATCTTGTAAAGTGTTGTCTAACACTGTCGTGATATATTTTTGAAATACACAAATAACAAACTTGATAATGAAGGTGAAAATGACATATTAATGAAAATAGTGACTAACACTCCAATAGAATCCCAAATGGTATCAACTTAATAATTGTAACATGAATTAAAAAGGATAAAAACTTCTCACAAGGAGAAATATCCACTATATTGGATCCGGAGTGAGAAAATAGAATATTCTACTATCAATTCATATACGCCCTTTATGTTATCTCTAATTTTGTTATATAACATGTCAATCTTATACTAGACACACCCTTATTCTTTGGTGGCGCCTAATTCCCGTATTTTCTGAATCTGTAACAGAATGGATTTTCTCACCTCTTGTTGAGTCATCTATGGCCTCACAATACTCTCCTGAATAATATAAAACATGTCCTAAAGGTTAAGGTTTGGGTAAGCGATAATTATTTATGCACTATCTTCCTATGTTATCACTTGAGTATCCATGCCCACCCATTTAACAACCACCTGGGGAATCGGAATCGAGCTCTGAAAAATGACTCTAGAGTCCAAGACAACTTCTAGTTGTATTATTAGACCCATTTCGAAAGTAGTTATTGACAACAAGAGATACAAAATAGTAGTAGGTCCATAGAAGGCCTTCATTGAGAGACGTGAAAAAATGGGTGAATCATCGTCATAAGAGGAAGTTGTAGCTTATAAGCATTAGAGCAAATCTTTGTCATGATTGGAAATGGGTCAAAGTAACACATCTCGAGTTTTTTATGCTTCCAGAGAGCCATCGAGGATTGATGATAAGGTTGAAGTTTAACAAGGACTTGATCACTAATGTTAAATTCCACATGCATGCGTTTCTTGCCATCATGCAACTTTATAGCTTGTTGAGCATGGTGTAAATTAGCATGTAGTTACACCAAAAGTTCCTTGGGTTGCAGCAACTAAGCTTGCAAATCTAGAGGGTCCTCTGAGCTACACTTGGAGCGAGCGAGTGTGGGATAATCACGGTCGTACAGAACCTTAAAACTTAAAGGCGGCAAAAAGAATCCTTAAATACATCAAAGGTATAACAAACTTTGGCTTGCACTGTGAGGGCAAAGATGCCTAGTTCTTATTTTGATGATGTCAAACCTTTTTAGTCGTCCATAACGTGTACTTTGGACGGTGTCATCATGTCATGGAATGCATTCATCCCCTAACATGTTCGAAGTATAAGTTCAACATGTTCAGGCATATAGGAGCATATCATATGTGTGAATCATACACTTGATCATCGTTAATACCATAGGTTCATCAGAGATTGGTTTAAATTGATCAAAATACATCTCAAAACTCATTTTTGACAGTTTAAGAACTGTGAGTCGACTCATGACTCAGAGCGTAACTATCGGGTATGAACAGGTTGAGTCACAGGTCGACCCAATCCTGTGAAAACTGAATGAGTCGACTCATCCACATGTTGCATCGACTCAATGTCTATTTCCATTTGAACCATGTAGCCACGAGTCTAAACAGGTCGATTCATAGGTTGACTCAACCCTGGAAAAAATCTGTTTGAGTCGACTCATCGCCTGCTTCACTTGAATAATTTTGCCTCGGATCTGAACATGTCGAGTGGTCGTTGTTTAAACTCAATTTTTTGCTGTGTGATTGTGCAAAATAATTATGTTATGTCTGTTATTTGGTTCATGCATCATATAAATATTCTAGAGTCTCTTCTTCAACAAAGAACAAGAAAAGTGAAATATATACACCAAAGTGCTCTTCATCTTCATTCTCCATTGCATTTCTCAACAAATACACATAACAATTTTTGTTGATCATTGTGCATTGTTGTGGTGATAACGTTTAAATAGGATTATGTAATCTTAGTTTGGATTGAGGCTTTGTGTGGGTTTTTCTTGAATAAAACCATTGGGGTTTTGTCCTCCAAGAATTGGGTTTTTTTGCACTAATATTTGCTTCATAGATTCAGCCGAGTGAAAAGTTTGAAGAACGGTGGGTTCAGTCAAACAAGTAACCGTAACTGGAGGATTGTGAAGAAAGCTTAGGGTTCAAGCGACTTGTGATCGGAATCAGCCGAGCTGAAGTTTTGGAGAACATGGAGTTCTTGCAATAAGGTAGTTGTAACCGGAGGTTTGTTCAAAGCGCTTGAAGGACTTGGTTCAACTCGAATCGAGGGGAGAGAGGCGAATAGGATCTACAACAACACTAGGGATTGATTGGTGGTGATCATTTGTTCTCTTGTATCAGCTTTGCAACTTAATAATAAATATATCTCAATTCTAGATTTAAAATTGAGGGCAAACATACCCTAAGCGGGGACAGTAGGGGAACTGCCTAAACAAATTTGGTGTTGTTCTCTCTTTCTCTTAACTCTTTAAATTATGCATTAATTACATTTTGTGTAAAATTAATAGTAAAATCAATCTCGCTTGATTGTTGTGCATAGTAGTTGTTCGATAAATCGGTGCAATCACTTTGATTGGAACTGAGTAAAATTCTGTACATTCAATTTGAGTGAAATTGAGACTTGGTGAGGAGTGCTCACCAAGTGTTCGATAAAATTAATCTCACACAAATCTATTAATATTTTACTTGCTCTCTTATCGTGTTAACGCATTATTAGAGGTAATGATATCAAGGATTGTGGTAGTTAATCGATTGATTTAGATAATGATTGATTATCTCTATCGTAGTTACTCCATTCGGTTTCACGCATATCTGATCTTTCTATTAACAGATCGTTTGGACGATTATAATCTAGGGAGCTTTTGCAACCGTTGAAAACATTTTTAAAAAGCGCTAAATTTTAAATACTGATTTATTCAACCCCCATTATAGATTGGTATTATCGTCTAACAAGTGGTATCACGAGCGCTGGTTCATCTAGTGTTTCGCATATAACTTTTTTAGAAAATGAGTAACGATCCTAAAGGGGTGTACAATAGGCCGCCTATTTTTACCGGTGAAAACTACAGTTATTGGAAAGATTGTATGTGCATCCATATAAACTCTATTAATAGAAAGGTATGTGTCATACGGTGAACTGACTTTAATGTGTTTTTTAATCGCAATGTCGCGGTTAGCAAGAGTCGCCACCGACTTTTCTTTTATCCAATAAGGAAAGGTGGAAAAGAACAGGAAAGACCTTAATTTAGATTCTTAGGTTCGGGAGGTACATTATACAAAGGGAAGGTGTTAGCACCCTTTGTATCCATGGTTATCCATGGGCTCTTAATTGCTCAATCATTTATGTTTTTCTAGTTTGAAAAAGTGGTAGGGAAATGTGTGGGAAATGTTTTGAAAAGGAGAATTTAACTTTGTAATGATTCTTGAATGAATGTATACAAAGTGGTTATCTCGTTTAGTTTTGAAAATAGTTTAGAAAAATATAACTCGGCAATGATTCTAGTGCGAATGTATGCCAAGTGGTGATTTTCTAATGGAGGTTTTGAAAGGTGTAAGGTGTGAAAAGTAGTTTTAAATTGTGAATAAGCAATTAAGAGTTATACCTATCCGAGGTCTTTCCGGGCATTTCCTATCCTTATGAGGGTAAAACTGTCCTTACTATTGAGAAGTAAGTAATTTTACCCTTTGGATGTTTAAGGGTCATCGTAGGGTCATCGATAGGTCATTGAAGGCAACAGTTGTAAGGATACCTTAGCATTCGAAGGGACGATCATCATTTAACCGTAGGCTACACCGAAGGGTCATCGAGGGACGAAATCATATATTCGAAGGCAACACCCGAGGGACTATGATTTATTTCATGATGATTTAATCGAAGGGCCATTGCTAAGTGTATCCCCACATTCGCGGGACATGACCGTGGTACCGTAATATCGTAAGGCAAAAGAGAGGTCCAAGATCACATATTTAGAGGCCGTATTTTACAATCTATTAGGTAATTAGGATGAATCTCCACATTAAAATTAATACATTAAAATTAATACATTAAAATTAATACATTAAAATTAATTAGGTAATTTAGGGTGAAACTCCACAAGGGTATCCCACAAATAAAGTGGAAGACCTAGACAACAATCTTTTCCTGGGAAAGGTGAACCTTTACAAAAATTCAGCAAACGGGTTAGAGTACCAAGTCAGGATGCAATCAAGGATTGCACCGCAAAAGAAAACACAGCAGCATGAATGTCAGGCAAAACAGTGCATAATTAACATAGAATAGATCAGGTTACGCATAGGACATAACAAATATCAACGGCTGTCCCGTTCGCCTCTGCCTCGCCTAGCGAGGGCCTAGCGAATGCTCGCTACATGCTCGCTTAGCGATGTGCTAGCGAGCGGCTGCGGGTTTTGAATTTCAGAACAGTATGATCTCAGCATGCTGCATGCCTTATTGCATTCAATTACAGAAATAATATGGTCAAACACTCAGGATATTCAGGCGTACTGGAATTCACATGCAAAGTCTAATTACATACCCAAAAATTCAATCATGATGCATTATGTATTTAGAGATTTACAAATTGGAAGCATAAAACCATAATGATACACAAACCTGTTTGCAATGGAGTGGTAATGCTGAATTGGCAAGTCACTTTTGGTATCGGGTTGAGTTGGGCGGCGGTAACTTCGGTGCGGATGAGCGGCCGTCAGGGTTTCTTCACTCCGACTTCTCTGAGTTACTCTCCGGGGTTGCTATGCCAGGGTTTCCGACCGTCTCCGTCTCGGTTTTTCCTTCTTCCCTTTTCGTTCTGGAGTTGGGGTATTTATAATACTCCTTTGATGACCTAATGGGCTCAGAATGAAGCCCGAAATTTTCTGTTGTTTGTCAGCTTCGCTAGGCGAGCGTGTAGCGAACGTGTAGCGAACGTTCTCTAGGCGAGCGTGTAGCGAACGTGTAGCGAACGTTCGCTAGGCGAGCGTGTAGCGAACGTGTAGCGAACAGGCCAGTTTGGGCCATTTTCTGGATTGGGCCATTTTCTGGATTTGGCCATTCGTGAGCTGGGCCTTCGTTCCTTTGAGATCAGTGTCATAAAAATGAGTCGGAGTGCCCTGAAAAATGTCTTGAAATATTAATGGGCAAATTTTGGGGTATGACAGCTGCCCCTGTTCAATATTCTTGAATCGAGAGACTCAGAATGGTATGTACGTCATTCGTGGTCTGGAGGTGGAAGATTATTGAACACTTAGGATGCCCCAAAAATTTGCACTTGTCGATTAGTTAGTCTTGATGGAGATGGGTTTAAAGATGCCATCTAGGAAGTTTGATGATGAGAACTTCAGAGTGCGTCGTACATTAGACGATATCTGAAGACATGGATGTCGTACCGAGTCATACGATAGACCGTATAGTGAGTCATCCATTATGCTGTCGACTTCGTTGGGGAGTCAGAGTGTGTTATACGCTGCTGGGGATAAGGGATCAGAATGGATCATATGCTAGACCGTATCTGAATACCAGTGTGAGTTGTTCATCAGGCGGATGACTTTGCTGAGGATGAAAAATCAGAATGGATCGTACGCTAGATCGTCTCTGAGTTGCAGAACGAAACCTCCATTAAGCGGGTGATTTCACTGGGGATAGGAGATCAGACCGGATCGCATGCTAGATCATATCTGAGTTGAGGATCTTATGCTAGACCGTATTGGAGTTGCAGGATGAGTCGTCCGTTAGGCTGTGTCTGATGATGAAAGGGGGTAGTCGTACGCTAGACTATAATTCAGAAATGTACCTGTCACTAGGTAGCATCTGAGTAGATGAAGGTCTAACTGGGTCGTGCATTAAACCGTATCTGAGCAGAATGAGTCGTCCATTAGGCTGAATCTGATTATAAAAGGGGGTAGTCATATGCTAGACTACAATTCAGAAATATACCGTACACTAGGTAGCATCTGAGCAGACGAAGGTCTAACTGGGTCGTACATTAAACCGTATCTGAGCAGAATGAGCCGACCATTAGGCTGAATCTGCTTATAAAAGGGGGTAGTCGTACGCTAGACTACAATTCAGAAATGTACCTGTCACTAGGTAGCATCTGAGTAGATGAAGGTCTAACTGGGTCGTACATTAAACCGTATCTGAGCAGAATGAGCCGTCCATTAGGCTGAATCTGCTTATAAAAGGGGGTAGTCGTACGCTAGACTACAATTCAGAAATGTACCTGTCACTAGGTAGCATCTGAGCAGACGAAGGTCTAACTGGGTCGTACATTAAACCGTATCTGAGCAGAATGAGCCGTCCATTAGGCTGAATCTGCTTATAAAAGGGGGTAGTCATATGCTAGACTACAATTCAGAAATGTACCTGTCACTAGGTAGCATCTGAGCAGACGAAGGTCTAACTGGGTCGTACATTAGACCGTATTTGAGTTGTTGAAGGTCAGAATGGATCGTACGCTAGATCGTATCTGAGTTGAAGGAGTCATATGTTGAGCTGAATCAGAATGAACCGTACGCTAGGCTATATCTGATAGTATTTGTATATGTTGTATTTGCAATAAATGTCTGGGATGGGCTTATAGATGCCATCGTTAGGAGGATGTCAGAATGAATGTTGACATGGAGTATATCTGAAAGATGTAGTTGAATCCTGAATGTAATTGATAAAGCTGTCCGTCTGAATGGACCTTTGTTTTGATTGTATCAAGAGGATAATTAACTTGAAAAATAAAGTTAGCTTCATGCCATGTCATGATGCATGAGATGCAAATGTTGTATGCATGCGTGTGCTGTGAAATGATGTAATGAGTGAATTACGCGTCTGGAATAAATGAGAGCATTGTATACATGTATATGTTATGAAATGATGTAATGTATATGATGCGGAATGAAAATTGTATGTAGGTATGTGATGTGAGACGATGTAATGAATGCACTATGTGTCTGAACGTTCTTCCAGTGGACTCTACTAGGGAAATAAATCTCAGTTTTCTGGTCGGAGATATTTGTATTGATGACCCCTCCTTAGCTTAGGGGTATTTGACTTTTATCTGATGGCAGAGATATTCAACAGAACCTGGCTGGGGGTAGAAGAGATGACCAGTCTAGTGATGCCAATTGCTTATGGGGAATAACTGGCGTTGCCGGGGAATCGAATTAGCAACGGATTCATTGGGAAGCGTGATTAGACCTTCTCCTCGATCCTGAAGTCGTGTAGTAATTGCTATTACTATTCTAGGCATGCATTTTTGGTAAACATTGATCATATTCAAATGCATAAATCAATTCAAAGTAAATCAATGGACGTTTACGCAAACAAAACAGAAAAAGTGAACACAAAAGCATCTTTTTTTTTTTTGAGATAAAATTGTATTGATTTTGGAAGAGGGCCTGTAAACAGGTAATTCGTGTACAGGGAGACAGAAATCCTAGTAAGAGGAAATTGTCAGGCAAACAAAGAGAAAGCTATGCAGAAAAAGTCCTATCGATTCTAATTCCACTACTGTCATTATGTCTTCAAGCATCTCATCTCCTGCTGTCGGATAGAAGTGATTGGCTTGTTCTGTCCCTTGAACTTGGTTGAAGCTGACTGAGAACGGGACATAGTCTTACGCTTTAATCCCTAATTTTTGCCTGGACCGCCTTTTCAGGTTTTCAGTCCATCAGGATACCCTTTTTTGCCCAAGCCGCCTTTTCAGGTTTTCGACTTGCCGGGTGTATGTTTTTATATGTTTATCCCTAATTTTTGCCCGAACCCTTTTGGTTCGCCGGGATGCCCCTACTTTTGCCTAGATACGTCGACCTAGCGGGTCTCTTTTATGCGTAGTATTTTTTGACTATGTCTGCGTTCACGGGATGCGGGAAGTCTTCGCCGTCCATTGTAGCAAGTATCATGGCTCCACCAGAGAATATCTTCTTAACCATGAATGACCCTTCGCATGTGGGAGTCCATTTACCTCTGGGATCACCTTGCGGTAGAATGATACGCTTGATCACCAAGTCGCCAATTTGATATACCTGTCTCTTGGCCTTTTTGTTAAATGCCTGGATCATGCGCTTCTGATATATTTGCCTATGACAAACAGCCGCGAGTCTCTTCAATCAAATTTATCTGATCGAGTCGAGTCTGAATCCGTTCATCTTCATCTAAGCCCGCCTCATTCATGATTCTTAGAGAGGGAATCCGAACTTTCACTGGTAAGATGGCTTCCATTCCATAGACTAAAGAGACCGGAGTTGCCCCTATCGAAGTGCGCACTGAAGTGCGATAACCGTGGAGAGCGAATGGTAACATCTCATGCCAGTCTTTGTACGTTACTGTCATCTTTTGTATGATCTTCTTGATACTCTTATTAGCAGCCTCCACGGCGCCGTTCATCTTTGGCCGGTACGGAGAAGAGTTATGGTGTTTTATTTTGAACTGCGTGCAGAGTTCAGTAATCATCTTGTTGTTCAAATTAGTACCATTGTCAGTGATAACTCTTTCAGGAGACAGCAGGTTTCTCAAATAGATATTTGATAGAATCCATCTTAGAAGTCAATAAAGTGGTATGATTCAACATATACTGTCTTAGTCGGCGAGCAGCCCAAGCACAGCAAGCTTTCTCGAGCTGTGAGTATCCTGTTTCACAGTCGGTACCTTTTGCTAAGGCAGTATAT
Organism: Lathyrus oleraceus; assembly: GCF_024323335.1. Taxonomy (NCBI): domain Eukaryota; kingdom Viridiplantae; phylum Streptophyta; class Magnoliopsida; order Fabales; family Fabaceae; genus Lathyrus; species Lathyrus oleraceus. Next base: position 434,089 of record NC_066582.1, on the reverse strand, counting down.
GGCATGCTCTTTTCGACCAGACTCGTCATGTTGCCCCAACGCACACCTCATTGAATTTTCTAACACGATCAAATACATGATGAGAGGTCTTTCTTCAACTGGTGGTATCAGGATTGGAGGTTCTTGGAGATACTTCTTGATTTTGTCATTCATTATTCCATACTATCTCTTGATTTTTATTTTTTAGTAATTTGAAGATGGTTTGCAGATAGCAGTCAAGCGTGGAATGAATCGGGCAATGTAATTCGAGTGTCCCAAGAAACCTCTGACTTCTTTATCCGTACGGGGAACGGGCATTTCTTGAATAGCTCTCACCTTAGCCGGGTCGACTTCAATTCCTTTACCACTGACAATAAAGCCCAAGAGTCTACCGGATCTTACTCCAAAGGTGCATTTGTTCGGACTCAATCTCAACCTATATTTCTTCAACCTCTCGAACAGTTTGTATAAATGATCGAGGTGTTCTCCTTCAGTATGAGATCTGGCTATCATGTCATCCACATATATTTCTATTTCATGATGAATCATATCATGAAACAAAACCACCACAGCGCGTTGGTACGTTGTCCCGGCGTTCTTTAAACCGAATGGCATTACTTTGTAACAGAAAGTGCCCCATTGCGTCACAAACGTAGTTTTCTCCATGTCCTCAGGTGCCATTTTAATCTGGTTATATCCTGAGAAGCCGTCCATGAATGAGAATACCTTGTGTTGAGCGGTGTTATCTACTAGAACATCGATGTGCGAGAGTGGAAAGTCATCTTTGGGACTCGCTTTATTCAAATCTCTATAATCGACGCACATTCGCACCTTACCATCCTTCTTCGGCACTGGTACCACATTAGCAGCCCATTGAGGATAAGAAGTAACGGCTAGAAAACCGGCATTGAATTGTTTCATAACCTCGGCTTTGATTTTCTCAGACATTTCGGGATGCATGCGGCGAACCTTTTGCTTGACAGGACGACAGTCTTCCTTCATCGGCAGACGATGCACTACTATATCAGTATCCAATCCGGGCATGTCTTCATAAGACCAAGCAAAAATCTCCACGTAGTCATGTAACATCTGAATCATTCTTTCTTTGACACTGTTTTCCAAACCTGCTCCTATTTTGACTTCTTTCTTGTCTATTTCAGTACCCAGATTTGTAATTTCAATTGATTCCTCTTGCGGCTGTATGGTCTTTTCCTTTTGTAGTAACAGTCTGGCGAGTTCTCAGGTACTTCACAATCTTCCTCACTTCCATCCTCGGCTTGGTAGATCGGATTTTCAAAGTCATAATGAACAGTAGCAGAACTATTATCAACAGGATCCAGAGTGGGTATGGATATGGAATTTGTTACGTGAGTGTGTGCAAGAAAATATAGCTTGTTTGAAAAATGACAGGAAAGATAAAGAGCACAATATTTGAATGCAAAAAGGTCCATTGATTTATTGAATGCAAATATGCTTATGAAAATGACAAACCCTTAAAATTAGCTATTATGCCCCGGGTATAGACACAATGCTTTTGAAATACTAAAATAGCAATAACAATTACTCCCGACTAAAGGAAATCGGGATAGTGTCTTCAGCCTTCCAATTATTGAGTCTGTCACCAATTGTTGGGTAGACCCAGCTATCCAGGTCGCAATCGCTGTCGGCATCCTCTATAGCATTAAGAGTTTTGTCATGATTAGGCAGAGGAGCAGTGATGACCTTAGGAGTCTCAGGCGGATCCAATTCAAATTCTCCGGCGTCGATCATATCCTGAATTTTATTCTTCAACGACCAACAATCGTTCGTATTATGCCCGGGGCTATCGGAGTGATACGCACACCTGGCGTCGGGATTATAACTAGGAGAAGTAGTGTTGGGTTTTGCAGGAGGATCTCTGAGGGTAATTAAATTTGCTTTTAGCATACCCTGCAGTGCTTGTGCTAAAGTCATATTGATCTTCGTAAACTGCCTTCTTCCCGGGTTAATGTGCCTCACAGATTTCTTGTCTTTTTTCTTCTCGAGCAAGAGGGCCTTCAGTTCTTCCTGCCCCTTGGATAAGTTCAAGATCATCTCCTGGAGTTGAGCATTCTGATCATGGAGATCTTTGACAGTCTGTCCGAGGTCCATTTTTCTGTTTGCAATGAAGACCGTGAGAACATTGAACTTGTAGAATACCTGTTATGCAGTGTTATGCTATGCAATGTATGAAATGTTTTCAAGGACTTTTGGAATTTAACTTTGCATAAACTACCAAAAAAGGAAACTTTTTTTTTTTTTTTTTTTTTACAAAATAGAGCAAAGTTAAATCCCTAAGTCCTCGAAATGGTTAGTTCAATGCCATGATGTTATGATGTTAAGTAAATAACAAGCACAAGCAAGTCATACAACCATCATTCCTAAGTTTTAAGGCTTGCATGAGTTCCATAGGTAAGTACCCTCCCCACTGAAGTTTGGTTGGTTCAACCTGTCCTAGAATAGTAACCGGGTTCTAGAAGGATCTCAGATCATCGACCTTTCTTTAAGTCCACTTCAGTGCAACGCCAAGTGGTTGACCAAAGCTTCCCTAAAGTCCAATCTCAAAGAGTGTAGTATCGAGTCTCAACCAACCTCAGTCGGAACCGAAGTCAGTTATCTCACTACTTTCTAATGGCTAGGATGAGTCAATTAGGGTTCTAAAGGTCTGGTTAATGCTTTGATGACACCACGCAGATGCCAAATTTTTCCTCAAGTAAACATGAGGAACATCAGGACATCCAAAGTGTCACATTAACCGTAGCCATCATTTTAACCATTCCAGTATACGCCGGATAGTCGCGATGATCTATTGCTACTTACCTAAGGTACACTAGATCCGGGTGTAGGATCTTTCACTCAAGCATAAAATACCCTCAAAAGAAGGAACAGTTTAAAACATAAATGATTTTTAAGGTGACCTCTCTTTGTAATTCCCCAGCAGAGTCGCCAGTTCTGTCATACGGTGAACTGACTTTAATGTGTTTTTTAATCGCAATGTCGCGGTTAGCAAGAGTCGCCACCGACTTTTCTTTTATCCAATAAGGAAAGGTGGAAAAGAACAGGAAAGACCTTAATTTAAATTCTTAGGTTCGGGAGGTACATTATACAAAGGGAAGGTGTTAGCACCCTTTGTATCCATGGTTATCCATGGGCTCTTAATTGCTCAATCATTTATGTTTTTCTAGTTTGAAAAAGTGGTTGGGAAATGTGTGGGAAATGTTTTGAAAAGGAGAATTTAACTTTGTAATGATTCTTGAATGAATGTATACAAAGTGGTTATCTCGTTTAGTTTTGAAAATAGTTTAGAAAAATATAACTCGGCAATGATTCTAGTGCGAATGTATGCCAAGTGGTGATTTTCTAATGGAGGTTTTGAAAGGTGTAAGGTGTGAAAAATAGTTTTAAATTGTGAATAAGCAATTAAGAGTTATACCTATCCGAGGTCTTTCCGGGCATTTCCTATCCTTATGAGGGTAAAACTGTCCTTACTATTGAGAAGTAAGTAATTTTACCCTTTGGATGTTTAAGGGTCATCGTAGGGTCATCGATAGGTCATTGAAGGCAACAGTTGTAAGGATACCTTAGCATTCGAAGGGACGATCATCATTTAACTGTAGGCTACACCGAAGGGTCATCGAGGGACGAAATCATATATTCGAAGGCAACACCCGAGGGACTATGATTTATTTCATGATGATTTAATCGAAGGGCCATTGCTAAGTGTATCCCCACATTCGCGGGACATGACCGTGGTACCGTAATATCGTAAGGCAAAAGAGAGGTCCAAGATCACATATTTAGAGGCCGTATTTTACAATCGATTAGGTAATTAGGATGAATCTCCACATTAAAATTAATACATTAAAATTAATACATTAAAATTAATTAGGTAATTTAGGGTGAAACTCCACAAGGGTATCCCACAAATAAAGTGGAAGACCTAGACAGCAATCTTTTCCTGGGAAAGGTGAACCTTTACAAAAATTCAGCAAACGGGTTAGAGTACCAAGTCAGGATGCAATCAAGGATTGCACCGCAAAAGAAAACACAGCAGCATGAATGTCAGGCAAAACAGTGCATAATTAACATAGAATAGATCAGGTTACGCATAGGACATAACAAATATCAACGGCTGTCCCGTTCGCCTCTGCCTCGCCTAGCGAGGGCCTAGCGAATGCTCGCTACATGCTCGCTTAGCGATGTGCTAGCGAGCGGCTGCGGGTTTTGAATTTCAGAACAGTATGATCTCAGCATGCTGCATGCCTTATTGCATTCAATTACAGAAATAATATGGTCAAACACTCAGGATATTCAGGCGTACTGGAATTCACATGCAAAGTCTAATTACATACCCAAAAATTCAATCATGATGCATTATGTATTTAGAGATTTACAAATTGGAAGCATAAAACCATAATGATACACAAACCTGTTTGCAATGGAGTGGTAATGCTGAATTGGCAAGTCACTTTTGGTATCGGGTTGAGTTGGGCGGCGGTAACTTCGGTGCGGATGAGCGGCCGTCAGGGTTTCTTCACTCCGACTTCTCTGAGTTACTCTCCGGGGTTGCTATGCCAGGGTTTCCGGCCGTCTCCGTCTCGGTTTTTCCTTCTTCCCTTTTCGTTCTGGAGTTGGGGTATTTATAATACTCCTTTGATGACCTAATGGGCTCAGAATGAAGCCCGAAATTTTCTGTTGTTTGTCAGCTTCGCTAGGCGAGCGTGTAGCGAACGTGTAGCGAACGTTCACTAGGCGAGCGTGTAGCGAACGTGTAGCGAACGTTCGCTAGGCGAGCGTGTAGCGAACAGGCCAGTTTGGGCCATTTTCTGGATTGGGCCATTCGTGAGCTGGGCCTTCGTTCCTTTGAGATCAGTGTCATAAAAATGAGTCGGAGTGCCCTGAAAAATGTCTTGAAATATTAATGGGCAAATTTTAGGGTATGACAGTATGGAAAGTCATCCAAGATGGTCCTATGGAAATAACCATGACCAATGCGGATGGTGTTGTTATACCTAAACCTAAAGCACAATGGAATGAAGAAAATGAGAAAAAGTATAGCTATGATTGGAAAGCCATAAACATACTCATCGTCGCCTTAGGTGTTGAAGAGTATTATAGGATTTCCCATTGTACTAGTGCTAAAGCTATGTGGGACTCATTGCAAATTACCCATGAGAGAACCAATGATGTCAAACTTGCTATAATCCACACTTTAACTCAAGAATTTGACATTTTTCATATGGAGGATGGTGAAACCATTACCGATATCCAAAAGCGATTTTCTCATCTAATCAATCGGTTAAATGCTCTTGATAGAACTACCCCTAATGATGTTACTACTAACAAAATCTTAAGATGTCATAACAGGGTTTGGCTGCCAAAGGTCACCGCAATTAGGAAGCCAATGATCTAAGAACATTGGACATGACAATATTATTTGGTAAGCTTCAAGAGCATGAGCAAGAACTCATGAACCTTGAGAAATATTAGAAGAGTCAAAAGAAGGAAAAGAAGGAGAAAGCTAAGGACACTGAAATGAAGTTTATCGCTTTAAAGGCTTCAAGATATAAGTCATCCACCAATGATGTGTGTGAGAGTGAATCAAGTTATGATGATAAAGATTCAAATGAAGACATGGGGTTGTTCATAAGGAGGTATAATCGATACCTTAGAAAGAACGAAGTTTAACATTCGAATAAAAATCTTGTCAACTATAGAAGACAATCGAAATTCCTGAATCGAGAGGAAGGTAAGATAACTAAGTAAAAAGGATCATGCTACAATTGCGGAAAGGCTGGTCACTATAAGTCGGACTGTCCCCTGTTGAAGAAAGACAAAGGAATAGACAAATGTCACAACAAATATAGCAAAGCTAAAAGAGCATACATCACATGGGAGAGCGATAATGAGTCCTCAAGCGATGAAGAAGGAAATGCCAATCTTTGTCTTACAACTCATCAAAAGAAGAAAAAGAATGTAAGTCATTCTAAATATGATCATGTTGATAAAGTGTCTTATTGTGATTTGCAAAATGCCTTTAGTACTCTACACAATGAGGCCAAGGAAGCTTTCAAACGCATAGCCTCAAATAAGAAAATTTTATGTTATTTAGAAAAGAAGATTTCTGATTCCAAAAAGGAATTAGAAACTCTTAAGAAATCTATGATAAAGGTTACTAAAGGCAAAATTGAAGATGATAAGGGATTTTTGTTTAGATAGTCTGGATGTGAAACTTGTCACATTTGGCAAAGAGAAGTTAGAACTCTTTAAGCTAAATTAGACAAGGCTTTACAACCTAAAGTTACCTTTGCTATTGATCAATCATATTTTAGAAGTAACATGAATAATCCTTATCAAAAGTACACTTATGTGGTAAAGGATCAAGTTAGCAAAAACAACTCTCATCCGAACTTAAATTGTCTATATTGTTGTAAAAGGGGACATACTATTGTTAAATGCCGGTTTAGGAGATTCTTGGTTCCTAAGGGCATTTTTCAATGGTTGTCCAAATGCAACCAAAGCTTCACTCACACATTAGGCCCCAATAAAAATTGGGTACCTCTTTCCCTTTTTTAAATTTGTAGGTGGAATCTCTTGAGGATACGGAGAGAACATGGATTCTCAATAGTGGATGCTCAAGACACATGACGGGTGACATTTCCTTGTTCTTTGACTTTATGGATAAGAAGAAAGGGTTTGTAACCTACGGTGATAATAACAAGAGAGTTATACTCGGAAAAAGGTAGTGTAGGTAATCCCTCTTCTACTACTATCTCAGACGTCCTTTTAGTTAAAGGCCTTAAGCACAATCTCATTAGTATTAGCCAATTATGTGACAAAGGATATAAAGTATCGTTTTCAAAAGATTGTTGCATGATTGAACATAATGATAAAAAGAATGATGTGCTTAAGGGCTGGAGGGAAAATAATGTATACATGCTTGACTTGAATGAAGTATCTTTGACTAGCGTTAAATGTCTCGTCTCCATGAGTGAAGACTCATGGCTTTGGCATATGCGACTAGCGCATGTCAACTTTGACTTGCTAACCTTATTATTTGATTTTTTGAGATTAGTTATTTTGGGCTTAGTTAATTTTGGTAATATTTTTAGAAAACTCTTGTAGTATTTGGAGTGTATAGGTATTTCTGAAGGAGAATGGCGATTCAAAATGCAACGAAAATTAAATTTTTCTCCCATAGTGATCCTTACAAATGGGCATGATCAGTGATAAAAATCGTTACCTCTTGTGACAATTGAAACATTTGATGCAGATCTAAGGAGTGATCGTGAACATTGAATAGTGATAACGCCTTTACTCAGTCCACACGAACGGATTCCTTCAGTCTCAGTGCTAGCTGTTACAAATGAAGGCTTTAAGTGTGTGTGTGTGTGTGTGTGTGATAGAGAGAGAGAGAGGAGAGAGAGAGAGAGAAACGAAATTTCATCTGATGAAATACTTCTGCACAAGGGTTCTATTTATAGAACCACTTGTGTGGGCTGCAAGCTAAAAAGCCCACTCAAGTGTATATGGTCCATATCTTATGGTATACCAAAAAAACACTTAAGCGCATGGTACCTTGCCACATTTTGTATTCTACTTAAGTGCATCGTACCTTACGATGTCCCACAATTCACTTAAGTGCACCATACCTTACATTGTTCCTTATTTACTTTATGTTTCATCAATCCGTCCTTTTGTGTGTGACCCTGTGGGTTTTCACGACATTATGCTATTAACTCACGTATTTAGCATAATAAATATTGAGTGGTATCTAGCAACACATCACTGCCACCCAAGACACGAGAATGTCATGTGATTTGATAAATCCCTTTTTTGTGATAATATTTGTGTGTACAATTACCCTTTTGCCCTTATGTCTATATTGAACATAAGGTATAGACTGTGTCATCCTTGTCCATTTCAATATTGGACCCTTAGACATTTATCCTGTTACGCAGGATGGGCAAATTCCATCTTGACCACTCATCTTCCTCAACATGCTTCGTGGAGTACCCATCAACTATCTTTATGGTCATCCAGATACGGACAATGTTTGATCAACAATAAAGCATTCGACTTTACATCTAGGGTCCATAGTGATTTCAGGTCGAAGGGTGGTATACACCAGTATCACCATGAGAATGACTTGTGACGCTTTGCATAACATTTTATATAGTATTCTCATATCGGGTCAATCCAGTATAAATATTACTCATAATATTCATACCTATGTTTAATACTTGATAACTCATTATCCATGACTCATGAGATGTGATCATCAATCTATATACATAATAGTCTTAATGCTTTAATGTTATCCCACTTCACAACAAAGCTCGACTACGAATACTTTAAGAATAACATCCTTATGTTTAATGGGATCTCATGAATAAGTCACACTTGATACATTAAACAGACTAGCTATTCTAGGGACTTTATTAAACAAACATAATAAAGAAAAAAGTTTTTTTATTATTAATAAATAATTTGATACAAGTATCAAAAGTATTGGCCTCTAGGGCTTACACCAACAATATCTTAGGGTTATAATATTTTATAAAATACTTTTTGAATGACTAAAGTTGAGAACTCTCTAGAATTAGTGTGTCTAAAGTTCTCCTTAGAGTACTATAAATAAAGATGCAATTCTACACTTTTGCATCAAGCAAAAATACAAAGTTCTCTCTTCCATAAATAATTATCCTACCTATCAAGTTTCTATTCAAGCCTCTAATCTCACACACTTTCCTTAAACACAAAAGATTTATTTCCAACAGGGATAACGCGTCTGCCGTTATATTTTCCTTGTCCGGTTTATACTCAATTGTGATGTCGAATGATAAACTTGCGTCCCAACAAGTAATGACAAAACTTGGTGTCATACCCCAATTTTTCCTCAAGCATTCATTCATCAAAGCATTCATATCAAGTTAGTAAAAATCGATATTCAGTCAACTTTCAATTTAATTTAGATTAAAAATTGATTTAATTGCATTTCATGCATTTTCATCGCACTGTGCATTGTTTTAAGTCAATCAAGGTCATCAGAATAATTTTTCAAATTTAGAGACAAATCGGTTTAATCAATTTTCAAATGTACGTAAAATTAGCGATCAAAAAATCTCAAAATCAAGGTTGCAAACTTTATTTTTATTAATATACGATTCACGTAGTTAAATCTGGCATCCTCGTTTTATTTTTTGACTCCTTTTGCAAACGCATTTTGATCAGCCTAAGCATTTTCAGCCGAACATTTTTTCTTCGAAATTTAATCAAAACCTGTCTGTTTTCTAAAGGTTTATTTTTCACTGATCAATTTGGTGCATTCACTTTATATTTTCAGGCATTTTCATGCCCGGATTTTATTCATTTTTTGTCCATTTATTTTTGTTTTTAGTAAGGATAATAAGAATAATTAATTAGAATTAATTTGATCTTTCTTCTCAGGTCCAAAGAGCGTGATAACTCAAATTGGCTTGAAGATGGTGTCATTAAGAGAATTTAGTTAACTACTTATACTTCATTTTGGAAGGACCTTTGGTTATGGACCATCCCCATTAAATTTAAGTTATTTTGGTTGTTTTCTAATCTGTCTAGTATGATAGATTGGTGGGAGATGGTATAATAGGTTCGTGGGAGATATTGGTTTGGTGGTTAATGATATTTTCATTTGGGACCTTAGGTGGCAAAGATCTTTCTTTTATAGAGAACTACTTTCTTTAAAAGAGCTATGTTCTTTGCTTCTGTATGTAATTCTATCCATAAATATAGATAAGTAGATTCAAAAGTATGCTCGATAGGATACTTTTTCAATGGCCTCCATTTATCTTGCTTAGAAGGTTAATTTGACTTCTTCTTAGACCATTCATCCGACAGAGAGTCAAATGTTTCCTCTTATCTGAATTAGTTAGAATTCTTCTAAGATTTTTGTATTCTTTTGAAAACTTTTGCAAGATAGACTCATGACTAGAGATAACTTGTCTAAAGGAGGGATGAATTTGGATCCCATAACTATCTTTTGTCTCTTATGTTTGTTTTTGGTCGAGACAGTTTCCCATATCTTTGTTACTTGCGAGCTAGCGTTATATATGTGAGATTTAATCTTTAAGTGGTTAGGGTGACATGTTATTATCCCTAATGATCTTATGGTATTTTTTGAGTTTTTTTATTTCTTTAAGAGACAAGACTAAGTATAAGGATGATTATATTTTGATTCGACACGCTGTAGTCTAGTCCATTTGTAAACTCTACAATTATGTCATCTTTAAGGGAGTCACAAAATCAAAAAAAAAATGGAGGAAACATTTTTTTTACTTGAAAATGGTTATTGGATAGACCAGAGGTGAACTATTACACCTTTACTGAATGGCTTTAGAACCATATACTCTAGCTGAGCCTATATCAAATCGAGTGTGCGAAATGGATTTTGTGTATGCGTGTTTATTAGTTTGGACAAATTCGAACCAAACTGGAATTCAAACTAAATCATGGTGCTTGGGTTGGGCCTTTTTTTTAATTTAGGCAAAAATTGAACCAACCCAATGAAACCGGAAGTTAATTGGTCCGAACAAAGGATTAAAAAACTCTACCCGCAAATCCGTCTACCCGAACCAACCATTATTACTTTATATAATTTGTATAAGTCTTAAATGCACTTTTTGTCCCCCTAGTTTGAGCATTTTAAACTATTGACTCCCATATTACAAAATCTAACCTTTTGATTCCTGAATTTTACTTTCTTTTGGATTTTTGTGTCCCCCTCCACTTTTACATACGTGTCAGTGATGACTAGGATTTAAAAATTATTTTTAATTACATGGAATCAATGACTATGATAATTTATTTTTTAAATACTTTTTTACATAATTAAAAATTTAAATTGTTATTTAATAAATTAATTATTTAAAATTTGAAAAAACATTCAAGGCCTAAACCTCATTTCATTGGGGCAAATGTCAATTCTCAAATGTTCACTTTCATCTCAATTCACTTATACAATAACCTCCACATGTCCAAACTTTATAAACTCTTCTATTATACCATAACTTTATAAACTCTTCTGTTATACCATGACAAAATGATGTGGGACTATATTATTATACCAACAAATTATTACCCATTTTCAATATCATTTTCTTTACCTTTTACACCAAAATAAGGTCTTAACTATGAATAGATGAACCACATGGTATATTTTTCGGAGACCCTTCTAGATGAAGCATATAATTTTTAAGAAGCATTATAAGAAATTAACATAAGGATCAACACTATATAAGTTATATAAATATAGTAAAATAAGCAAAAATTAGTGAACGGTCAAAAGGTCTCCTGTATACCAGAAACTGAGAAAAAGCTGTAAACCATGTGCAATGAGAGAGTATACTTTGGAATCATCTTCAGCTACATGGATTTCTTACCAATTTATCATTTAGTCTAGAGCTTGCATATATTTATTAGAAGTAATTCATATTTATTAGTTGTACTATTTTCTTAGCCCCTAAGTTTGTTAGAGCGTATTTTAGTATTTTATCCTATTCTAGTAACCCTAATTTTAGCTTATAAATAGGGTGACAATCATTGTAACTTTTATCATGTTTTGTAGCCGTCATTCTCTTAATATAATATTTCCGTTCATCATTTATTCTACCTTTGCACCAACAATTGGTATCTAGAGCTCCGGTTCGGATTCATTGGGAAACACGAGTGAACGTGAGGTCTTGTGTGTTTGATTTTGATTCTTAGATTCGTGTTGAATCTTGAATAAAATTTGATCAGAATTTTAATTCTGTGGGTTGGGAAACACTGTGAGAAATCTGAGTGTACTGTGCAAGGTAGAAAGATGAACGGAAACGGCAACATGAACACCAAACTTTCAGTATTTGACGGTAAAAACTGGAATCGTTGGATGATCCAAATGCGTGTACTGTTCGGTGCTCAAGATGTTCTAGATCTTGTCACTGATGGTTATGTTCCGATAGCAGCAGATGCGACGAATGAACAGAAAAACACGCAGAAGGAAGTAAGGAAGAAGGATCAGAAAGCATTATTCTTCATTCATCAATGTGTTGATGTAAATGTGTTTGAGAAGATTGCAGATTCAACGACAGCAAAGGCTGCGTGGGACACACTGGTTAGATGTTATGGTGGTGACGCATCAGTGAAGAAGGTGAAGCTTCAGTCCTTGAGAAAGTAATATGAGAATCTCAACATGAAGAATAATGAGAAAGTTTCTGAATACATCTCCAGAGTGATTCTGATCACTAATGAGATGAAAGCGTGTGGAGAAACTCTTTCTGAAGAAACAATCATGGAGAAGGTATTGAGATCCCTTACCTCTCAATTTGATTACATTGTGGTAGCAATAGAACATTCCAAAGATCTGAGCACCATGAGAATTGAAGAGCTGCAGAGCAGTCTAGAAGCGCAAGAGTTGCGTTTGACTGAGAGAACTTCTGAAAGGGAAGTAGAGCAGCAGGCTCTGAAAGCAACTTCTGATAGGAGGTATCAGAAGCAGTCAGAAGCCAGGAGAAGATCTGATGGTGGTCAGAAGTCAGAAAGCTCAACCTCTGATAGACAAAAGAATGCTCAGAAGGGAAAAGAGAAGTATGACAAGAAGAAAATCCAATGTTACTGCTGTAAGAAGTTTGGTCACTTTGCTAGAGACTGTTGGTCAAACAAGGAGAGAAAATCAGAAGAAGCAAATATAGCCAGAAGTTCTGATGACGAATTTGTGCTATTGATGGCCTCTGAATCTGATGATATGGATCTGATAGACTGGTGGTATATGGACACTGGCTGTTCAAATCATCTAACTGGAAACAAGAAATGGCTGGTTGACTTTGACTCTGAAAAGAGGACAAAGATCAGATGTGCTGATGACAAATATCTTAATGCAGAAGGTATGGGAAATGTCAGAGTGATTCTGAACAATGGGAAAACAACATTGATTCAGAACGTGTGGTATGTACCTGGCATCAGAAGCAATCTGATGAGTGTGGGACAATTAATTGAGAAAGGTTTTTCAGTTACCATGAAGGACAATCTTCTAAAGCTGTATGACTGCAATCAGAAGTTGATTATGGAGTCAGAACAAGGAAGGAATAGAACATTCAAGGTGAATGTCAGAACTGCAGACTCAGAATGTCTTAGTGCAACAAGTGCTGAGAAGGAGAGTGAGCTGTGGCACAGAAGATTTGGTCATTTGAATTTCAGAAGCTTAAAACATCTGAATTCAAAGAAGTTGGTACATGGAATTCCTGCAATTAAGAAGCCTGAAAAGTCATGCAAAGTTTGCATGGAAGGAAAACAACCACGATTGCCATTTGCGTCAGAAACTGCTCCAAGAGCAAAACATGCCTTGGGAGTTGTACATTCTGATGTGTGTGGTCCATTTCCAGTAGCATCGATTGGAGGGAATAAATACTTTGTGTTATTTGTTGATGAATTCACAAGAATGACATGGGTATCCCTTATTAAGTCTAAACACGAGGTGTTTGATGAATTCAAGAAGTTCAGAATGAAGGCTGAGAATCAGAGTGGTCAAAATTTGAAGATTCTTAGAACTGACGGTGGAGGTGAGTATAACTCCAAAGAGTTCCAGAAGTTCTGTGAGGAGAATGGAATTGAGCATGAGGTCACTGCTCCTTATACCCCTCAACACAATGGTCTTGCTGAAAGAATAAACCGCACTTTGTTTGATATGGTGAGAAGCATGCTAAAGGAGAAGAAGCTTCCTCAGAAGCTCTGGGGAGAAGCTGTTGCCACCGCAACGTATGTACTCAACTGATGTCCTACGAAGAAGTTGAAGGAAATAGTTCCAATACAGAAGTGGACTGGAGATAAGCAAAGTGTTAGTCATCTGAAGGTGTTTGGTTCTGTTTGCTATAAACATGTTCCAAAAGCCAGAAGACAGAAGCTGGATGATAGAAGCAAAGTGATTATTCTGATAGGGTACCACAGTACATGTGCATACAAGCTCTATTGTCCAGAAACCAATAAAATTGAATTCAGCAGAGATGTGATTGTGAAGGAATCAGAAGTTTGGAATTGGGATAAGTCTCAATCTGATTCTGATGTTAGAACCTCTGAAGAAAGGTCAGAGTTAAGAATTTCTGAAGACGTTGATTCTGATTCTGATAGTGAGTCTGACTCTGGAGAAGACTCAGAAGATGAAGGTGACTCTGATGATCCAGACTCTGATGACCCAGACTCTGATGGTAATCCAGATTCTGGTGGCAATTCAGACTCTGGAAATATGCCAGACCCTGAAGATGATCAAAGCTCTGGAGGAAGTCAACCATCTGAAGCTAGAAACTCTGAAGCTCAAGACTCTGAACAAGTTCAGAGACCACAAAGAATCAGAAACATCCCTAGAAGATATGCAGAATTTGACATGCTGCAAGACACTGAAGTAGACTCTGAAGGAGAAGTTATTCAGTGTGCCATGTTAGTAGACTCTGAACCCATAAGTACAGAAGAGGCTCTTAAGCAGAAGCTCTGGCTGAAGGCCATGAAAGAAGAACTTGATGCTATAGAGAGAAACAAGACTTGGAAGCTGACAGAACTTCCAAAAGACAAGAAAGCCATCAGCGTCAGATGGGTTTTCAAGCAGAAGTTAAAGCCAGATGGTTCAATTGGAAAACATAAAGCAAGGTTGGTAGCCAGAGGATTTCTACAGAAACCTGGGCTGGATTACTCTGAAGTGTTTGCACCTGTAGCAAGACATGAAACAATCAGAATGGTGATTGCAATAGCTGCTAACAGGAATTGGCCTCTGATGCATTTAGATGTAAAATCTGCATTTTTGAACGGTCCATTAGAAGAAGAAGTTTACGTGTCACAACCTCCTGGATTTGTGAAAAAGAATCAGGAAGGGATGATGTACAGATTATACAAAGCTCTATATGGATTGAAACAAGCGCCCAGAGCTTGGAATCAGAAGATTGATGCATTTTTCAAGAAGCAAGACTTTCAGAAATGTGAGATGGAGTATGGTGTCTATGTTCAGCATACTTCTGAAGGAAATATGACTCTGGTATGTTTATATGTTGATGATATACTGCTGACTGGAAGTTCTGAACAGAAGATAGCCAAGTTCAAGAAAGTTCTGATGAATGAATTCGAAATGACTGATCTAGGCAAAATGACATACTTTCTAGGGATGGAATTCAGATACTCTGAGAAAGGTATTATTTTGCATCAGCTCAAGTATGAATTAGAAATTCTGAAGAGATTTAATCTGAAGAATTGTAAGATTGCTGTCACACCTTTTGATACAAATCAGAAGGTGGATTCTGACTCTGATGGAAAGGATGTGGATGCTACAACTTTCAAACAGTTGGTTGGTTCTCTGAGGTATTTGTGCAATACCAGACCTGATATTTGCTATTCAGTTGGGATGGTTAGTAGGTTCATGAGTAAACCTAAGTGGTCCCATTACCAAGCTGCTGTCAGGATTCTGAGGTATATCAAGGGAACTCTGAAGTATGGAGTATTATTTCCTTCTGGAAGAAAGGATGAGTCAGAACTTCTGAGTTATTCAGATTCTGATTGGTGTGGAGACAGAGTTGACAGAAGAAGTACGTCTGGGTACTTATTCAAATTTCTGGGAGGTCCCATTTCTTGGTGTTCCAAGAAGCAACCTGTTGTGGCGTTGTCAACTTGTGAAGCTGAATACATTGCAGGTGCTGTTACTGCATGCCAAGCTGTGTGGATTCTGAATCTATTGCAGGATCTGAAGATTAAAGTAAACAAGCCTCTGAAGCTGATGATTGACAACAAGTCTGCAATCAATCTTGCCAGAAACCCAGTGTTGCATGGGAGAAGCAAGCACATTAAGACCAAGTATCATTTTCTGAGACATCAAGTTCAGAGGGGAGTGTTAGAAGTTATACACTGCAGCACTCAGAAACAGTTGGCAGATGCTCTGACGAAAGCTATCAAGACTGATCAATTTCTCAGATTAAGGGATGGAATTGGTGTTACAAGTTTTGATGGAATATGAATTAAGGGATGGTATTAGAAGTAATTCATATTTATTAGTTGTACTATTTTCTTAGCCCCTAAGTTTGTTAGAGGGTATTTTAGTATTTTATCCTATTCTAGTAACCCTAATTTTAGCTTATAAATAGGGTGGCAATCATTGTAACTTTTATCATGTTTTGTAGCCGTCATTCTCTTAATAGAATATTTCCGTTCATCATTTATTCTACCTTTGCACCAACAATATTCACACAATCAGGATTCAAAGATAAATTGAAATGCATCTTGCTGATTCAGGAAAGGACTTAATGGTAGTAATTCAATTAAAGCCATGAAGAAATACTAGTATATTATCCTAAATTAACCAAGTTTTTCTAAGTCAGATATGCATGTAGGAATCAAATTTTACTTCATAGAGTATTCGACATATCTATGTCGTAAATTAATGCCCTTGATACCCAAAGTTCTAGTTGATAATTAGTGAAATAAATTAAACGATTTTATACATAAATTTTTCCAAAGCAGTGACATGTACAAATGCATATTCTTCAGGGGTTCATCAACAACTCCTTAATGTAACTAAGAACCCCATAAACATTCATAGTCCAAGCTACTAAAATTGGTGAGTAACTTGTCAATGGATTGCTCGTATTCCATATGTATGAAATAGTTGTCATATTCATCTATCTCATGCATTATCATGTTTAAAACCACTTATAATCAACATGTTGTGTAAGAGAGCTGGAATTATTTGTGATTAGAGCAGGTATACGAAAGATAACAATAACGTTAAGAAGCTTGTTCCTCATTTGTTACAAAACAGATGCACAAGATTTTGAGTTTCCTTCTCTTTAGTTTCCTGCATATGAATTTTATCAAAAAAATGTTCAATGATATCTTTGTTTGGAGTTGTCGTTGTGAAAGTGAAGAGATGTCTTTAAATATCGATCACTAGTGTTATTGTTGTTGTTCATCTTCAAACTGTTTCAAATTGATGCAGGTTGTGCTTCCATTGATTGTAAGAGACACAAATTATTTTCACCATTTCATGAATTCAACAAGACATAAGCTAGTTGGAAGTCTAGTCGACAAAAATAAACCAGGTTGACTTCAAACTATGCAAATTATAATATTATATACTAAGTCCCACATCGATTTTCTAAAATATAAGATACGTGTTTATATAACTTATCGATACTAGACATTATGGATACTAGAATGATACTACAATAGCATGAGCTTTAGATTCAAAATTTTAATAAATTTAATTTTAAAAAAATAATTAAAGTTATTATTTATTTTAATTAAATAATTAATTAATTATTAAAAAAATAAATATCCCTGTCATCCTTGCCATTTAGTTAGAAATATTTTTTTATTCTAATCATTTTTTTAATGATAAATTTAATATCATTTATTAGAATATCCTTATTAATTATAGTAAATAAATTACTTGAAAAAGTGAAAATTAATACCCAGAGATATATTAGTGGAAAAAACTAATAGATGTTGCATTAGTATCGTAAAAAAACAATTATTTTGAGACAATTTTTTTGGTGTATGTTGGTGAATTTTTATTATTTATTAGTATATTATTATTTGCCATTTAATATTTTTTTTAATGGATATTGAGTGAGTAACTTGTTATTTGGGTTGGGCTCTAAGCCCATTAAAAATTTAAAGTTAAAAAATAAATAATATTTGAATTGAGTTTTTATAGAAGCTAAAAAAGAAATAGGATGTCGGGTTGAAGTGATCCGACCCATTGTGTAAAATAGAAAAACCCTAAAACGAAGTGAGTGTCCGCCGCTCGCAAAAGCGTTACTGTGAGGTAAATAGCATCTCTTCCCTGCTTTATCTTCTTTCTCATTTTCATTCTCATTATTCATTCATTTCTCGTTCATCAGATCTTAAACTAACTAGAGCGGCATATTCAACTAACCCATGGCTCTCGTAAGTCTCTATCACTCACTAATGTTTCGTTACTTTTCTAATAATCATAATAATCTAATTGCTTGCAACTTGTTTTTGTAGATCCTGCATACTGGCCAAGGAAACAAAAATGCTTACAAAGCACTCATTGCTGCCGAATATGCTTCCGTTCAAGTTCAATACGCCCCTAACTTTGAGTTTGGTGTCTCTAATAAAACTCCTCAATTTCTCGCCATGAATCCTCTTGGCAAAGTTCCTGTTTTGGAAACCCCACACGGTCCTGTCTTTGAGAGCAATGCTATTGCTCGTTATGTTGCCCGATCTAAAGACGACACCACTCTCTTTGGATCTTCTCTCATCGAATATGTAACTTTTTTTTGTCCAATTCCCCCTTTCAATTCCTCTATTTTACTATAATATCTAATTTCATCCTGTTTTTACTTTTCAGGCTCAAGTTGAGCAATGGATTGATTTTTCATCTTTTGAGATTGATTCCAATATTCAGAAGTGGTACTACCCAAGAGTCGGATATGGAACATACCTTCCTCCGGTAACTTCTCTACCATGCAAATCTCTTTTTATTATGTTCCTTTTCCCTGATATTATGTTTCCAATTGGTTTTATGTTTTGGATTGATCTTAATTCTTTGTGTGAATGAAGGCCGAGGAGGCTGCAATTGCCGGGGTGAAGAGAGCTTTGACTGCTTTGAACACTCACCTTGCCTCCAATACTTACCTGGTTGGCCATTCTGTCACCCTTGCCGACATCATTATGATAAGCAATTTGTATTTGGGTTTCACTAAAGTCTTGGTCAAGACCTTCACCTCTGAGTTTCCTCATGTGGAGAGGTACTTCTGGACTTTGGTCAACCAGCCAAACTTCCGCAAGATACTAGGTCAGGCCAAGCAGACGGAAGCTGTACCACCTGTTCAATCTGCAAAGAAGCCTGCCCAGCCAAAGGAGTCTAAGCCCAAGGAGGCCAAGAAGGTTGCCGAAAAGCCCAAAGAACCAGAGGTTGAAGAGGAGGCGCCCAAGCCCAAACCCAAGAACCCACTTGATCTTCTTCCTCCTAGTAAGATGGTACTAGATGAATGGAAAAGACTCTACTCAAACACCAAGACCAACTTCAGGGAGGTTGCAATCAAAGGTATTGCTGTTATTCTCTTCCCTTTGGTGTCCTTGTTTTCAATTTCATTGTCAAGGATGGTTATATACTAGCTTACAGTAATAGTTTCATTGTCAAGGATGGTTATATACTAGCTTACAGTAATAGTTTCATTGCCAAGTTTGCTCTATGAATATCATCTCAATTTAAAGAATGTCATAGATTTCCATATAGGCAAGATCAATTAAAAGAAATCCTTTTTCCCATCTTGCAGGATTTTGGGATATGTATGATCCTGAAGGATACTCTCTCTGGTTCTGTGATTACAAGTACCAAGATGAGAACACTGTTTCCTTTGTCACTTTGAACAAGGTTGGTGGATTTCTTCAGAGGATGGATTTGGCCCGCAAGTATGCATTTGGTAAGATGCTTATAATTGGATCGGAGCCACCTTTTAAGGTGAAGGGACTGTGGCTTTTCCGCGGGCAAGAAATCCCAAAGTTTGTGATGGAGGAATGCTATGACATGGAGCTTTATGAATGGACTAAGGTGGACATATCAGATGAAGCTCAAAAGGAGCGAGTCAGTCAGATGATTGAAGATTTTGAACCTTTTGAGGGAGAGGCTCTTTTGGATGCCAAGTGCTTCAAGTGATAATTTATTATATGCAAGGTTATTATGCTCGTCTTTGTTTTTGGTATAGTTTAGTTTCTTTGTTATCTCAGTTTCAGGGAAGTTCAAGCCGATACTTCGATTTGACTTGATGTTTTCACCATAGTTTTCATTTTTGCAAGGGAAGACTAGTATCTTTTTTTAGTATGTATGAAAAATTGTGGATTCAGTGTGTTTTTTGGTCCCCTGTTTTGGTACATGGGTTCGAAGTGTTTTTTATTTGTTTTAAAAAATAAAGAAATTTGATGGAACACTTACAAAGGAGGGGAGCATGCTTGAATTCGAAATGTTGATTTATTTATTTATATTTTTATCATTAGTCTCTAGACCAAACACTAAGTTCTGATGAGATATATTTATTACAAATATTAAAAGAAAATAATTACTTTTTAAAACTCATATTTTTTCAATAAAACATAACTTGTATATTTTCAAATCAAAATCTTCTTTGGCTTGATTATATATTAATGTAAAAGATTGGTAGATATGTATAATTTGTTAGTATGCCTCAGTAGCTCATCCTAAACCTGTGTGTAAAATATGTAGACACAACAAGGAAGCAAAAATGATTTTCCTATATATTTTGGTGAGTTGAATGGCGGCGTTCTTTTCTATATATATTAAGTTTGTGCTGGTTTTTCTTTTGAAATATATTAGAGTAAGATCGAGGTAAAATATGTTCAACCATGTACAATTTTTTAGAAGTGAGTTCCTTTATTTTTTGAGCTTATTTATTGAGTTTATTATAGATTTTTTTCATTTATTTGTTTAAGTTCTATGAATTTTATTTAGGGTGATCACTACACCCTCCTACCCCTATGGAAGGAAATTTAGGAAATTTAAAATTGTCCTTCGGTATTTAATATTGTACATATCGACTATTTTTATTTCATAACAATAGGATAAGTTTAGATTTTAGAATTTAGACAAACTCCTCAAACACCGTGAAAGCTCTATTCTACAACTTAGATGAATGTGTCTATATTTCGAAACATGTATATATTTTTAACTTTGATTTGACCATGGACCTAGGTTGGGTTTGTTGTGGTGGGTTCGGGTGTGTTTGAATTTTAATATTTTTTTATTTTTTTATTTGTTTTTGACGTTTTTTTTAGTCCGTACAGATTTCAAAATTCAGATTACGGAATAATTTTATAAAAGCGATTGCTTATTGCATCCTAAGTGGCACTCACACGTCCTAATGAAAAATTAATAATGTCTTTAAAATTCGGAAATACATTTTCGAACACATCACACACAAGATCTCGTAATGAGTCACCTTCATTTTATTAAAAAAGTAATTAAAAAATATGCTTCCAAACAAAGTTGGGAAGTATACTTTCGTAGGATTTGGATTTCAACTATGATGAAATTATTTAAAGTTATCCAATCTTAGTCCTGAGTCTACAAGCCTTTTCTTCCATGTTTGAAGTATGTAATGTAAGTGTTGATTTTTTTAAAGGGAATTGTTTAACGCAATCTATAAATTACTTTTTCACCCTCGTGAAAAATCCAACAATACCCATAGTATTTGAAGATCCATCTCCATATGCACCCTAACCAAATACGTTCCTGAATCAGACCCTAGTCTATGTACAAAAAAATGACAGAAATGTATTCCGTGTACATTCCGGAGATGCATTATCGGATGTTGTTTAATAAAAAATGCGTTGAACCTTTATCCTTCCTCACTTTTGAAAATACACTCTCTCAAACCTCTCAAATTTCTCAAACTCTCTCAACTCACATTCTCACAAAATCATTCAACGAACTTAAAAGCTTATTCCATTAACATTAAGTCGATCAAAAGCTCACTCAACACCGAACTAAACTCATATTTTGTAAGTTTTTGGTTTTTCTAAACTTTTTTGATTTTCTATATATATTTGTAGAGATTGAGGATTATATTATATAATAGGTAGTTTATACATGTTATCTAAATGAGAAACATGTTTGATAGGTAGTTTTAATGACCAATGCATTATTTTGGATGTTTAGAGGGACTGCATTATCGTCATTAACGTCACTATGAGTTGCAGAAAATTTTAAAGATGTATCTCCTAAAATCTTCAACGTTTTGATTCTCAGAATCTGGAGATGCATCTCCGGAATTTATCAGTGCATTTTTTTTGCTTGACCTCAATGAGTTTGATATGTATAATTCTTGTGTGGTTTACTTATAGACATTATGGTTGATATGTCATGCAAATTAATGCATGACAGGATTGCACATCATGCATCGATTCAAAGGGAAACTACTAAACCATTGCAGACACCTGTTATTTCTATCTCGGTTGATGCGGAGTCATCAGCTTCTAGGGCTCATGTATTTTCGCCTTCAATTTCTCATAGGAGACAAATGTCACATACTCATGCATCTAGGCTTCCATCTTTCCGTAGGAGACATGTGTCACCTATTCAGGCAAATGAGGCACCAAAGGTACCATAGGTACCACATGCACCAGAGGCACCCGAGGGGCTTAGGTAGGTCCTTCATACTTGTCATTAGTGCCTATTTACCTGATTCGTACTGCCAAACATGTCTGGGACATCGAGGTAAAATTTAGTTGGATTTATTCTTTATAAATCATGTTTGTTATAATATTAGAAGTTTCTGACGATGATTTATTTTAATGTAGGACTATGATGTTTTAAAATTCATCAACCATGCTTAGAAGATTACTGGTCTGCAACAACCTAATGAGGAGTGGTTTCAGGGTGTGTTGCGACTATCAGGGCTGAGAGACTTGTACAAGATTAGTTATGCTACGGTTAACCATGGTATGCTGTCTGCATTTGTAGAGAGATGACACTCAGAGACGTCATCATTTCATCGTCCACACAGTGAGATATCTATCACATTGGACGATGTCTCATGCCTACTACATCTTCCGATCAGGGGAAGACTATTAGACCACGATGAGATTAACAGAGATAATACACTAGAGATGATGGTAGACTATCCGGGAGCTGATCCATGGGAACCCCGCAGGAGTTAGAAGCCATCTGAGGTGTTCATACTAGGCTTCGATTCCTGGAGAGGTTCTATACACAACAAATGCATGATGTAGAGCAGGCTGTTGATGATGACGAGTAGGTTGCACAACATAGAGTATATGCTCTGATAGCATACATGTTGTATTTGGTTGGCACATCCATTTTTATGGACAAAAGTGCCACTTATATGGATGTCATTTACATGCGATACTTTGATGACTTTGAGCAGACCTATGAGTACAATTGAGGGTCAGTTGTTTGGTCTACCTGTACTCCAAGTTAGTTGAAGGTTGTATGTGGAAGACCAAACAAGTGACATGTAACATCACACTGTTGACGGTAATATTTTTGCATCTTTTAGTGTTTGTGTGTCATTTTCATAACATTTTTGCAATGCCATTACTAATGAATCATGTGTTTCATTTTCAGGCTTGGATCCTCTATCACTTCCCATATTTATCATGTTGGTAATGTTCTTCCACCTACACTGAGGATATGCAACATGCTTATGCATTTGTCCCGCTCAGAGGGAATCAGGTCACAAAGCCATACATAGTGTATCTTGACCACATGGTAGCAGATCATATACACTTCCATACGTACGTCGATCACTGTGAGACGCATCCTTTGGACGAAATTGCCTTATACTCTGGATGGTTAACTTGTGGTTTACGTATGATGTTTCTTCATCTTCATGAGTGTGTCATGCGGTAGTTCAACTACATGCGGTATGTTCCCATAGAACCCTCTATTTGTGCTCCTCCCACTATGACACATAGAGACATGAGTGTTATGTTTGATGATTATATTAATCACCTGGTACAATATGAGGCACAATGTACCATAACTCCCAATGACTGGAGTTATGCACACAATTATATCAAGTGGTTCTTCAGGGTCTCACTTCCTTATATGACACCAGATGCTCCGGGAGATCTACCTAGACCGGTTCACCAGGAGATATTAGAGGAGGAGCAGGCTAGGGCAAATCATGTTGTTGATGTGTTGCCTAGATGTCTCCATGTCATGGTGATTGGGTAGATATGTATAGATAAATGACTCTTTTCGGTTGGATGTGAGGCGAGGGACGTTCTAGATGCCATGACGGGGGCGGCACTATAGTAAAAGCGGCATCATAGGAAAAAAGGGGGCCCGAGTTCGTCATACCCAATAGTTTATAGTATTTGTATTAGGAACACTATTATCAGTTATATTTTATTTTGACTTCATTATGTACTATGGATTTATTACTTTATATATGTTGTTTTTATCATATCGGTTGTATGGTTTAATATTTATAAAATTGAAAACTGGATGGTTCTAGCTATAATATATCGTCAAATTCATGAGCGCGTCTCTAAATAAAAGTCAAGAATTATCTTCTGGTGTGGTTCTAGAGATGTTTCTCTAGATTATGTCTAGTGTGAATACTCATGACTTCTCGGCAAGTGTATCGATAGTATCGTAGTAATAAAATATAGAATGCACAGGGACCGCTTTTTAACAAGACAAAATATGTGCAAAGTATAGAAAATAGTAAAATGGGGGGTTTTCGAGTTTGCAATGCGAAAAGTAAATAAATGTTTAAACAGAATTACGAAAGCGGTCAGATTGTGTATTGAATCCCCTATTTCTCTATTGTTGATGTTTGATGCCTTATATGAATAATCTCATTACTATAATCTCACGATGAATTAACAAAATTGATATAATCGATCCCTCACGAAATAACTCACTAATCACTGCTTGGAGCTTCATATCCCTAGTCCACAAACGTAAGTAGGATTAGGAGATGCACAAAACGTTAATTCTCTATGCCACTATTCGGGGTCTCATATTCCTATTCAACCAACGTAAGTACAACAACTGCCATAGGTCCAACTCATATACTAATGGTAAATATTCCATATGTGCCTAAAATCAATTTAAAAGAGCATCTCATATTAAAAGCATTAAGAACAATAAGCAATTGAATAGGATTATATATCAAAAGATTTATACAAAGTCAAATCAACATATTACCCAACAATATTAAAATAAGTTAATCATAACACAACTTAACCTAGAGGAGTTTAACTACTCATAATTCAGATTATAATACCAAAAAAATAGATGAGAATAACATGTGAATTACCTTGAAGTAATAGCCTCCAATGGTTTTCAATGCCCAAAATATCACCCTTGATGCTGTAAAAATCGCATTTTGCTCTCCAAAATTCGTAACCCTTGCAAAAGTGCAGAGTTTCCCCTTAAAAAGAGATCAGAATGGATTAGATGCATAAAAAACCCCAGAAAAAAGAGCCATCGCGTGCGTGATGAATTGCATCGCACGATACAACCTTTATGTCACTATCACGCGCACGATGCTGCGCAATGTTGCACGTGATTATTCCACTGAATGTATGCTTTTGCTCCCTTTTTTACCTGGATTTTTACTAAGTCCAATTTCTTCATACTTATATATTTTTTTTCCTCATTCCTTGATCTTTCTTCTTTATTTTAGCTCATCTTTCACTTGTTTTGATCCGATTGTTCGACTAAATTCATGCAATGATGGACTGTTATCACTCTTCGATTAAAAACTTGATGACTTCTCGGCAAGTGTACTAATAATGTCGTAGTAATAAAATATCAAATCCACATGGACTGCTTTTTAACAATACAAAATGTGTGCAATGTATAAAAAATAGTAAAAGGGGGATTTTCGAGTTTGCAATGTGAAAAGTAAATAAGTGTTTAAACATAATTACGAAAGCGGCCAAGTTGTTTATTGAATCCCCTATTTCTCTATTGTTGATGTTTGATTCCTTATATGAATAATCTCATCACTATAATCCCACAACGAATTAATAAAACCGCTATAATCGATCCCTCATGAAATAATTCACTAATCATTACTCGAAGCTTCCTATCCCTAGTCCACCAGCGTAAGCAGGATTATGTGATGCATATAACGTTAATTTTCTATGCCACTACTTGGGATTTCCCATTCCTATTCAACCAACGTAAGTATAATAATTGCCCTAGATCCAACACATAGACTAATTGTCAGTATTCCCTATGTGCCAAAAATTAATTTAAAAGAGTATTGCACATAAAAAACATTAAGAACAATAAGCAATTGAATAAAATTATAGATCAAAGGATTCATACAAAGTTAAATCAACATATTACCCAAAAATATTGAAATAAATTCATCATAACACAACCAACCTATAAGAGTTTAACTACCCATAACTCATATTACAATACCAAAAACAATAGATGAAAATAACATGTGAATTCTCTTGAAGTAATGGCCTCCAATGACTTACAATACCCTCAAAATCATCCTTGATGCTGTAAAAGTTATACTTTACTCTCCAAAATTCGTAACCCTTACAAAAATGCATAATTTTCCCTTAAAAAGAGCTAAGAATGTACCAGTCGCGTCAGAAAAAGCCTAGAACAAAGAGAAATCGCGTGCGTGCTGACTTGCATCGCAGGCGCGATGAAGCCTTTATGTCACTCTCTCGTGCGCAACGTTGCACGTGATTATTCCAGTGGCTGCAAGCTTTTGCTCCCCCTTTCACCTGAATTTTCACTAAGGTCAATTTCTTTACACTTACCTATTTTTTCCTCATTGTTTGATCTTTCTTCTTCATTTTAGCTCATCTTTCACTTATTTTGATCTGATTCTTCAACTAAATTCATACGTTGATGAACTGTCATCACAACCCCGTACTTGAATCATTTTATCTCATCTTTCACTTTTACTCTTTTTTTGAAGAAGAGTCTTTTTCCACTTCTTATTTTCTCATTTTTTTTTTGGATTTTGACCAATTTTCTCTAGTACCCCAATCCCAAACTTAAAATTTTCTCACTTTCAAGAGAAACCCCAATCTTAATCTTTTTCATACACTGTTGGAATTATATTTCTACCTAACTCCAGAGAGAGGATGTAAAGAAAAGATCTTTCAAGTCATATGGATGGGATTTTTAGACCACGTCACCGAAAGAAAGGTTAAGTTCAAAGTCGTTAGAAGTGGATATACCTATTACTATATAGTGGTTTAAAAAGGCTCAAAGTTATAAACAAAGAACTGTCTTAGTGTGTGTTAGTCAAACCAGATGAACTTAATCAGAAATAGATCAAACTAGATAAAATAATAATGCATGGATACACTAAAAAATAAAGAAAAGTGAATACCGAAATTTATTTGGCTCAAACCTTACTAGATACAGTACCTGAAGGTTGAGTACAAGTCCTTTGATTCTTTTCTCATCCTTTGCCTTCAAGTTGCAAGTTACTATTATGATGATCAAGTTTCTTTTGGATCATTTGTTCAATGGTAAAATGCTAAACTTGCAAATATGAAAAAACTAACACCTACAAACTTGTTCATTAAAAACACCATAAATAGTCATGAAAGGGGCATGCTCACGTAGCTAATTCCTCTCTTGAAAGGTCTCGAATAATATAATCTAAATTATACAAAAAAACTAGTTATAACCGATGACTTTCCTCCCATCCAACGTTTCTTTTCCGTCAGTAGTTTGACGTTTTAAATCAGGGGTCCTACAATATTAGGGAGACTTTTTCACTTGAAACTTCCCCTCCATAATAATCCTTAAGCCGTTTTCCATTCACTTTAAATCTACTCATATCACCAGGATCTTGAATTTCAATAGCACCGCTCTAACAAACTTCGGTAACCACGAATGGTGCCGACCACTCTTTCCTAAAAATAATCTCAAACGTGAATTAAACAGTAATACTTGTTGGCCTAGTTGAAATTTCCTCCTTACGAGCTTCTTGTCATGATATCTTTTAGTCATTTCCTTATAAATTAATGCATTTTCATACGCGGGCAGTCACATCTCCTCCAATTCATCCAGTTTCAATAATCTCTTCCTCCTAACCAACTTTTTGTCAAAATTTGGAAATTTCACCGTCCAATATGCTCTATGCTCCAATTTGACAAGAAGATGACACACTTTCCCATACACAATTTTATACAGAGAAAAACCCAAATGTGTTTTGAAAGCTGTTTTATATGCCCATAGGTCGTCATCCAATTTCATTGACCAATCCTTTCGAGAGGCTGCCACAGTTTTCTCCAAAATTTACTTTAGTTGTCTGTTTGATACTTCAACTTGACCGCAGGTCTGAGGATGATATGGTGTTGACACCTTATGTTTAACATTATATTTTTCCAACAGTCTTTCCAAATGCCTATTGCAAAAATATGTCCCTCTCTCACTGATTAATACCCATGGTACACCGACCTGACAAAAATATTCTTTTTAAAAAAATTAGTAACAATTTAGGCATCGCTAGCACTGCAAGCAATTGCCTCCATATATTTAGTAACATAATCAACACATACAAGAATATAAAGATACATATTTGATAGGGGAAATTGATCCATGAAATCAATTTCCCAACAATAAAATGATTCTACTTCAAGCATAATATTTAAAGGCATCTCATCTCATTTTGAGATGTTACCCGTTTTGTTGCACTCGGGGCACATAGACACATATAACTTACAATCATTAAATAGAATAAGCCACCAAAATACACTCTATAGTATTTTAGTTGTCGTTCTCTCTCCACTATGGTGTCCCCCATATGCTGAGCTATGACGTGCCACATAATGTTATTTGCTTCTTTACATGCAACACACCTACGAAGTAAATCATAAAGACTTCTCTTAAACAAATATGGATCATCCCACAAATAAAAATTTGTCTCTTAGTTTTCTTTGTTGCCAAGTGTATTCTTCTGACACTGCATTTATCGCCTTATAATTTGCCATGTCCACAAACCATGGTCTTTCACTAATGCCATCAGCTGCTCGTCCGGGAAGGTCTCTGTAATACCTTGCATATTTGTGGTCACTTCAATATTTTCTAACTTGGAGAGGTGATCTACCATCACATTTTCTACTCCTTTCTTGTCTTTAATTTCTAGATCAAATTTTTGCAACAGAACACCCATCTTAGCAATCTTGATTTGAAGTCACTTTTATTGAATAAATACTTCAAAGTTGCATGATCTGTAAAAACAATAACCTTTGAGCCAATTAAATAAGGGCAAATTTTTTCCAAAGAAAATACTAATGCTAGCAAATCTTTTTCAATGGTGGTGTAGTTAACTTGATTATCATTTAAAACCTTGCTAGCATAGTAAATCAGATGAATTTTTTTTGCGTGCCTTTGACCTAACACTGCGCCAACAACATAGTCAGTAGCATCACATATGATTTCAAAAGGAAGCTCCCAATTCGGGAATACAATTATCGGAGCAGTTGTCAATTTATATTTTACGACAAAAAAGGAGTGTAGGCAATCTTTATTAAAGTTGAATTCATTTTCTTTGACCAACAAGTTACATAAGAGTTTTGAAAATTTTGAAAAGTCTTTAATAAATCTCCTATAAAAACCTGCACGACCTTGAAAACTCCTTACCCCTTTCACATTTATCGGAGGTGGAATTTTTTCTGTCACTTCAATTTTTGCTTTATCGACCTCTATGCCTTTAACAGAGATTTTATGGCAAAGAATAATGCCTTAAGTTACCATAAAATGATATTTTCCCTATTTAACATCAAGTTTGTCTCGGTACATATGCTAAGGATATTATTCAATCGATCAAGACAACAATCAAATTATTTATCAAAAATAGAAAAATCAATCGTAAATACCTCTATTGAGTTTTCAACCATGTCAGAAAAAATAGAAAGCACACACTTTTGGAACTTTGTTAGTGTATTACATTGTCCGAAAGACATCCTTGGATCCACAAAAACTCTAAATGGGCATATGAATGCAGTTCTCTCTTGATTAGCGGGATCTACAATAATTTGGATGTATCCCGAATATCCATCCAGAAAACATTAGTAGGCTTGTCCGACTAATCTTTCAAGCATTTGGTCCATAAATGGCAATGAAAAATGATCCTTCTGTCTAACTAGATTTAACCTGCGATAATCAATACAAGATCTCCATCCTGTAATAGTAGGAGTTATGATTAATTCATTTTTTCATTCCACGAACTATCAAAAATAAGATAAATCTTACCACTTCTTTCGTTGTTGAGTTTAAGCGTGAATCGAGGTTGAACAAACGGTTTACATTGAGTTGTTCCTTGAAATGCATCTCCGAAATAAACTTTGTTCCATTTTTTTGAAGGTTATTATTCAAACCGTATTGATATTCTTTTTCCTTTATCACAAAATAAATATCAATTTATGTTAACATTTTTAATTAATATTTGGACAGATAAATGATTTAATTGTGAAAACGTTATTGTACCATATTAGAGTAGATTTTAAGTTGAGAATGAATGTTTTTGAAGAGGATATTTGTAAGAAAGGAAACTGGGGCAGTGACGTGGCTAAACTAAAGACAGTGAAGTTTGGAAGTCGAAAAGAAATAACATAACACTAGATTTGATGCTTCCTGGGCCATGCGATGCCATGAATACGATGAGGGGTGTTGCCGTGTTTCCTTGTAATGTTGTGAGACTGAGAAGACACTGCTCAAGAATTCATCATCCTACTAACAGTAATAATAACAGGAGAATTAGGAAAAACAGAG
Organism: Lathyrus oleraceus; assembly: GCF_024323335.1. Taxonomy (NCBI): domain Eukaryota; kingdom Viridiplantae; phylum Streptophyta; class Magnoliopsida; order Fabales; family Fabaceae; genus Lathyrus; species Lathyrus oleraceus. Next base: position 403,818 of record NC_066582.1, on the reverse strand, counting down.
TTGTGGTGAGAAACAGCAGGAAATTAGATGATGATGATGATGTTGTAGAAGCAGATGTAATTGTGATTGGGAGTGGTATTGGTGGACTCAGTTGTGCAGCACTGTTGGCAAGATACCAACAAAATGTTATTGTTCTTGAAAGTCACGACGTTGCCGGAGGTGCTGCTCATTCTTTTGATGTGAAAGGATATAAGTTTGATTCAGGTCCATCATTGTTCTCTGGTTTGCAGTCAAGAGGTCCTCAGGCAAACCCTCTTGCTCAAGTTCTTGATGCATTGGGAGAGTCTGTCCCATGTGCTACTTATGATTCATGGATGGTTTATGTGCCTGAAGCTGATTTCTTGTCACGCATAGGTCCTACTGAGTTCTTAAAGGATCTTCACAATTATGCTGGTCCTGAAGCTGTTCAAGAATGGCAGAAACTTTTAGTCAGTTCTTTTCTCTTGCTACTTGCTGCAAACATGTCTATGTATTAAACAGACGTTGTTTTTGTTTTTTCCACAGGATGCTATACGTCCCTTGTCCACAGCTGCAATGGCTCTCCCCCCTCTATCTATTCGAGGAGATTTCGGTGTTCTTTATACTGCTGCTGCTAGATATGCTCCTTCTCTCTTCAACACCTTCTTACAAATGGGTCCTCAGGCTGCTCTTCGATCAACGCAGCTTCTCTCCCCTTTCTCACAAATACTCGACTCTTTGGAACTCAAACACCCTTTTATAAGAAATTGGATTGACCTACTCTCTTTCTTGCTTGCCGGTGTTAAATCTGATAGTATACTTTCTGCAGAAATGGTACTCCTACCTCAAACCATCATTTATTTATATTATTATTACATGATTCTTGAGCTAACACTTGTTCTCCCTTCTCAGGTTTACATGTTTGCGGAATGGTACAAACCAGGGGGCTGTCTTGAGTACCCACTCAATGGGTCCGCAGGAATTATTGATGCTCTTGTACGAGGATTAGAGAAGTTTGGTGGACGGATTTCTCTTCAAAGTCATGTGGAAAAGATTGTAGTTGAAAATGACAGAGCTGTTGGAGTGAAGCTGAGAAGTGGTCAAGTGAGTACAGTAGTATATTAATTTTAAATATTTGATGAAAAAAGGTGCAAAGATGAACTTATGTTCAAATTATGTCTGGTGCAGTTCATACGTGCTAAGAAGGCTGTTGTGAGCAATGCATCAATGTGGGATACTTTAAAGTTGCTACCTGAAGAAATTGTTCAAAAGTCTTACTCAGATAGGATTAATACAACTCGCCAGTGTGAGTCCTTCATGCATCTCCATTTGGGATTCGATGCAGAGGTGAGTTTTTGTTTTGATGGTGACGGCTTTTTATTTGTATCTTTCACTTTCCGTCTATTTGAAGTATTAAACATCGAGTGAACAGGGCATACGCAATGACCTGGGAATTCATCATATAGTTGTAAATGATTGGGAAAGAGGAGTCGACGCAGATCAGAACGTTGTGCTGATATCAGTGCCTAGCGTGCTTACTCCTAACCTGGCGCCTAGTGGAAAACATGTGTTACATGCTTATCTTCCAGGAACTGAACCATTTGAGTTGTGGGAAGGACTTGATCGTAGGAGTGCTGAATACAGAAATCTTAAAGCTCAAAGATCAGAGGTAAGTATATATATATGAATAAAATTGAACCAATGAATAACATAACAGGCAGCATATATGTAGTGTGTTTTTGATTGATGATTATTATTGTCAACAACAAAATAGATAATGTGGAGAGCAGTGGAGAGAGCAGTGGGAGAAGGTTTCAGCAGGGAGAAATGTGAAGTGAAGTTAGTTGGAAGTCCACTGACACATGAAAGATTTCTTAGGAGGAACAGAGGAACATATGGACCAGCTGTCAAAGCTGGTCAAGATACCTTTCCTGGACATTCAACTACAATACCACACCTTTATTGTTGTGGAGACTCCACTTTTCCTGGCATTGGAGTCCCTGCAGTTGCTGCCAGTGGTGCAATTGTAGCCAATTCATTAGTTTCAGTGTCTCGGCATTCACAGCTGCTTGATGCAATTGGAATTTGAAAATCATGCATCATGCAATTCTCCCATATTGGAAAACCATTGTTTTTGATTCTCAAACTTGTACACATGAAATAATAATACATATGATTTTTCTATTGTATGATAATTTATGAGTTTTAATTGATTTGTATCTTTAGTATAAAATTGTTTACACATGGACCGAATCACATTATACCATATAAGATATTTGAGTCCAAAGATACTCTCAAGCACAAAACATCCTAAAACAGATTATAGGGTTGGCATCAAGGCCAATATTGTACAAATGAATAAAGCCTCTGCTCTGCCTCCATTGGAAATGAATATGCCATCCCTTTACCACATTTAAAGTGCAAACATGATTATTGTTGAGGTTTAGTTCATACTCAATGGTCTGAAAAGGCCTCTTGTTTGTTTCCAGGAGAGGCTCAGCTTCTTTTACTCAAACAGAACGACCCAGTACCAGCAGTGCAGATCAGATACAGTTCTCTTCCATGTGACACTGATGCTCAATCATTTAGGCACACTGCCTTCTTCTAAAAGCAGATTGATGATAGACTTAATGATCTCGTCATTTAGAACGATTACATTCTGAAAGAAAACAAAAAATGATGATATTGTTACTAGAACAAAACAAAGCAAATATCATCATGTTAAGCTTGAAGTTAATTCTATGAAATATTAACAAGATTAAGGCAGGCTTTGATGCGTTAAAAATCAACGAAGAGGATAAGAGAAACAGTATGTGCAATGGGAAAACTTCAAGAGAATTCAAAATATCATTAGAAAAGGAATATAGCTATAAAATGGTACCTCTGGTTTTCTAATAAGCTCCTTCAGAATTGAATGTAGAGCCAATCGTAGCTCCTTGAACAAGACAGCTATTTGGGCAGGTGCATTCAATTTTAACCATCCATCGATGATGACCAGTCCAGTCTATTGTGTAAAGGAAAGATGAAAGAGCAGCATTAAACAATCTATATAAAAAATGCTTTTTCACATTTAGAAAACTAAAGAATTCAATATAATAACGAAACTGATATAATAACCTAGTTCATGGAGGACCGCCAATTGGGGTATATGTGGTCCATCTTAGCATTGCCATAAACATCATTTATTTTAGAATATAGTAACAGAACATGTACCTGATGCTGAACATTGATTGACCCTCCAAAGAGCAAAATTGAGTATGGAGAAATGACTGAAGTATCTCTTAGAAATATTTTGTTCGTCTCAACCTGACAATTTTAACATTTACGTCATTGACAGGTAATTGGATTGATTATAAATGTAACAAGTTTGATGCATATATTTTATATGTTGCTTGAGGGGGGTTTCAGAATTAGTGTAAATAAGGTAATGATGCAATTACAGTAATCAGGGAAAAAAATAAATCCTTGTATTTATGTCTCTTTATCTATAAATATATTATCCTGTATGTAGTTGATGTATGCAATTGAGAAACAAATTCACTTTTTCAAAATATTAAGTTTGAGATTATAAGTAAAGTTAGCCATGAACATAAACTTCTCTGGAAAGAACATCCAAAGTAGTTATATAGGTTTATTTCAATATTTTTGGAACTGTAAATATATGCTGTAGGTACTTTAGACAAAAGGAGTAGAGAAAAATATAACTTTGAATATTATTAATAACTTGATAATAGTTTGATACTGAAGACTAGACACTAATTCCTATTTATAGGGATACATAGACTCAATCTTAAATAAATAGGAAAATCATAAAATAATCTAACACGTAATATAAATATGATAATATAGTTTCGTATATTCTAACACTCGCCCTTAAGTTATGTTTATTAAATTTTAAACATTACATTGGTTTTAAAACAACAAACTAAATGAACAGATTCAAAGAGATAATAAATTTCCAAATTATGTTATGTAAAAACGTTACAAACCTTTTCAAGGAAGACAAGAAAAGGGTGCTTGAATACTTTTGTGTTACTGTTGATAGAAGATGGGTGGAGATGAACTTCTCTTCTTCCATCAAACCAGAATGTACGACTAGAATTCACAGAGCTAGGAGACCGCTTAAGGCTGCTGAGAGCAGTTGCAACAATACCTTGTTCACCAGCTGCCACATTAGGGTATAAACCTGCACATAGTATAGCCTGCAAAGAGTACATTCAGATCTTTGGTTGAAATAATATCCGATGGGGATATTTGCTCATCATATTTTCAACATCACTCCTGTATAGGATAGGTCAGGATATAGGAGGCTATACAGAATGAGTGGCCTTGTACAAGGACTGACCCTTGACTCAGAAATGAACATAGATGCCCAACAAGTATTTCCCCAAATCGGACAAATGGATTACTCTTTCAAATGACATGTAATAAGAACTGTTATTAGTATTCTAGATATGTAAGACGGATTGCATAAAAAATAGTTTCAGGGACAAGCAAAGTGAAATCCAAAGAAAGATACAAATATTCAGATTATCATGGAAAGGCCCGAAAACAACTGGAAAATGTAACATGCTTCAATTTTGCAGAATCATGGGTTCAGGCCTTTCACTTAATTGGTAAAATGATTACTCATAAATCCTTCAATTTAATTGATACTTTCCATTCAATGCATGCTGGAAAGTAATAATAATTAAAGCTCAGATTTAAATTGGGGATATTTGGAATGGTAATAAAGGAAATATACTTCCAATCTCAAGGGCCAAAGTGACAAGCAACCTCTTTGAGATATTTGCAACGGATGAGTATAAACATTTACAAAAGAAAAGGAAAGGAAAGGAAGAACAAAAAATGACGATCTATCTACACTCAGGATACTGAAAAGTGATAGAAAAAGTCATGGCACAAACTCAATAAGAACACTGATAGAAATGACATCATACATTAAACATAACATGGAGAACATAAAGAAATGCCCAAGTGAGAGAATCACAGAACATCATCTTAATGCTTTGATGAAAAAGAAACAAGCATTGCCTAAAAGTTACAACTAAATATATCCAAACCTTACCTTCAGAATCGAAGAGTGATGTGCATACATATTAAATGGTTGTGATACATCGGAAAGCCACCTGTCAAGACTCCCTATCCTTTTGCCATCCACCTGTAGTGGCCGTCCAGATTATAAATCAGAATATTACCAATAAAGAATTCTCACGTTATAATCTTCTAATTACAGTCGATGGTAAATATATTTTGTAATAATGTAGAAAACATATAAAGGAATATTTATAATAATGTAAATAGTCTAACACAACCTTTTAATCACTGTTGATAGTAAATATGTTTTGTATTATCATTTATTGCATAAGAAAAGGCAGCAAACCTGATTAAATTTTGGAAGAGTAATCAGACCAATGTCTGCTAGTAAAGTTCCAAACTGTATCCTCATCTCCCTGTCACACATAAATCATGTTCTTAAGAAGTGTTCGATATAGAAACAATTCACAAAAAATAAAAAAAGCTTAGTAACATGCCTTTTGGCATGTCCTTAACATACATTAATGTTGAGGTTCCAAAGACCCAAATCAATTACACGTTAAATTACCATTTCAATATACACGATAAATTAACAAAAGACTTCTTTGAAGTTTAGTCTCATTCTCTTGAATAGGATGCAATAATGATATCTAATACCTTATACCTTATCATAAACATTACTGGGCTGCTCAGAAAATATGAATTGCAGAATTGCTGTGCAGCTTTACCTCCTTTCTGCAGATGTAAATGGAATCAACATTTTTCTTAGAGAATGGAATACTACAATGAAATATATGTCCTGAAAATATGATAGTTCTTTAGAATTTGAATTTGGCGTAACTCATTTCTTACAAAACCGGCTTATAAAGACATTTCTAGGCCAAATGCATCCTATATGAGACTTCTCAACAAGTTCTTATGCATAGATTCATATGCATTCTTACAGCTAACAGATAAGTCTATGCGCAGCTAAAGTCTCATGATGATTATGATAAGCAAGGTCAGATTCTCTATTTATTTATTTACTTATTTTCCCTCACAAGGACACTACTTATTGGTAAGATGCACGGTAGTCATTTCTACTTATAAGGCTGCTTCATATGCAATCTCATTTTTTGATATCATTAGTAGTAGTGAGAAAGCAACATAACGTTAGATAGTACTACGTGCCTTAACCAAGGTGATCTAAACATTAAGGAGAGTGTGCCTATAAAACAAATCAGAATCACTTACTGACCTCATTCAAAATAGTCTCCCATCTTTTGTAAGCTATCATCATAAGTAAATGATCAGATTGCTTATCAACATCATTTACGTCACCAGGCCCATCTTGCTTTTCATTCAACAATATTAGTTTTGCTCTTTCAACATTCTGCCTCTGAAGACCCAAAACATTTAGTTAAGTAAAATATATATAGTTAACCAGACTAAATATTTATCAAATAACCGGTACGATAGAAGACCTCATCCTTAGGATACACAAATGGAGACTTGTAACTTAAAAATGCGGAAACTGAAAGAATAGGTGACAAGCAGCCAAAAATTGCACCATACACCATCATCTGCAGTCACAGAAACACCGTTGTTAGTGGCTGGCCCATCAACCTTATATCACTTGGAAAGAGAAAAATAATTGCAGGAAAAAGGTCTAAATTTATTTTCCAATTTTCAAGTAATTAAGGCTGTAAGTAATATACAGGCTATAGCTAATCTACCCTAAATAAGAAAAGGGCATTTACTAAAATAAGAATAAATCAAATCTACTGTAATTACAGGAAACTGAGACAATACTAAGGAGAACCAGATCTGCTTATTATGGTAAGAATGAATTAAGCCTAATATTGTATCAAGCCTATCCATTTAATCCACCCACCAAAGTATACCTTCACAATTAAGAGGAATATAAGAGTAAAGCGTAATGTATGTATACCTTCCCAATTAATACATCAACAGGTAGTTTTGCCAGATGATGCCCAAGAGGTGTCAACTCTTCATCCCCCTCAAGAGCACCGACCTGCAAAATTTTGGTTTCATAATAAGAAAACCGATACAAAATCAGGAAGCATTTGATCTATCATATTACATAGTTCTACAAACAAATTTCCACACACAAGGCTAATAGGAAATGGAATATCCTTTTTTTGGAGAAAACTACAAGGATGATAAAAGATAGTGAATGGAGTAGGAAAATGTCTAGGAAAAACAAATGGAACTCGGTTTAACAATTAAATTCTTCACTTTATTGATAAACGGAAAAACCAAACCACATTCCAACACCAAAGACCTATCAAAATAACAACTATGCTTCAAAATAAATGAGGAGTTTGAATATTCCTTTTCCTAAAGATCAAATAAGAATTGTCATGTTTGAGAAGAAAAATAAAGATTCAGTCATTCAAGAGACAGCAACCATGCTGCCTGGGTTGTTCTTACAAACCTATATCCAATTTACCATACTTGAGAACTTGAGAATAAAAATGGTATATTTTTAAAATGATTGAGTGAGTAATATACTCGGCAAGAGCATATATTTTTATACATATGTACAACTTACAAGAAGAGAAATTATAACTAGCATTATCTTCTACTCCTCTAGCCTTATTTATAAGCAAAAGCCTTCCTAACTTTTTAGCCTTAAATATTAGCAAATGTCAACTAATCAATCCACACTTAATGCCCAAAAGTATCCTTGCATTAATTACTTAATAGTGTGAGGAGATGACAATTTAATTAGGGGTATGTTAGTAATTATATTAGTTCTTTTACATGAAATCAAGAAAATTAAATACACTTAACTATCATTCTTAGTAAGTGTGAAAGTTGTTTGTTTTGCTTATAATTAAGGGCGGAGGGAGTAAGGTACAACCAACCTAAGAATCCAATTTGCAATGATATGACTAAATCTAATTGTACTTGGAAAGTAGAACATTAACTATATTCTACTTCCACGTACATTATTTTAATAATCAAAGTGAGGATCAGAACCAAACAAACATAGTTTCTAAAATAGGATAAATATGATTTTGCTCTCTAGAACTACAGAATTTTTGTAAACTTAATCTCTATTGTTATTTTATTACTTTAGTATATCATGAAGGATATATTTTCAAGGACCAAAATATAAGGTTAAGCCCCTAGATATTTTCATCGTTGTTTAAACCCTCTTTGGTAATTTTTATGCAATTTTTCATCTATGTTTAGAATCCGAAAAAACACCAAATTAAAGACTAAGCGTTGTTGTAAATATTTGTAGGAGCTAATCTTGATAAAATGATATTTTATAGAGACTAAAAATGCATCAATCCTTGTAAAAAAACATCATAGAAAACAAAATTTATAGAGAAAAAAATTCAAAATAAATCTTTCATTGAAATCAGTGATAGTTAAAAAGATCAGAGTACCTCATACAATAATGACATTGCCGAATCAATTGCTTCAATTTTCGGAGGTTCTAAAGCCTGTTAATGGAAACATATTGTAAAGAGCTGCCCAAATAACTGATCACAGTTTTTTTAAATCCTAAAGAACAACTGCTTACCATAGACAAAAACGATTTGATAAATCCGAGACATAGTAACTTAATCTGCAGACACAATTCAACTAATGGCATTCGAAGCATCTCTGGGACCTGAAAAGAAGAATATAACATAGACGTGCAAGGAAAAAAGGACATTAGAATGATCGAAGTACAGAACATAAGACACTTGGTTTCACAGCAAATTGTAATCAAAATATTTAAAACCATACATAGGATTTCACAATTGTCGGTGCAAATCATGAAAAGGGGAAACAAAATGAAAATAAGGAAATATTTTAAAAAATGATTAGTGAAAACTGTGGAATTGAGGAATGGTTTTCTAAATATTATTTCAAAAGTTTTTATTATACAAACACTAATTCATTTAAACAGACTATCCTGAACATAATGGCCCTGAATAATGGACTGAATACAATTATTACAAATAATTACAAAAATATGATATTTACAACAAAAACATATTTACTGTAAATGAAAACATAAAACAGTCTAAATGCACATTGAAGAATCTTTGTTTTTAGAATTCATGGTACAAAGAAACTGAGTAATTGAGAGAATCTGAAATATCTAATCGATTTCCACTGAAGCAGTGGCTGTTTCAAGTCTGTTTTTTATCTGAACGTTTTTCAAATGTCATCCCTTAACCATTGTTTCACTTCATTGAATCACACTCATCCATAGAGGTGTTAAGGTGATATATATATATATATATATATATATATATATATATATATATATATATATTTTGTGGGCAAGTCTCAGAACAGTCGTAACTTGTAAGTTGTAACTGTCATAAGCTGCCAAGTAATAGTAAGAGTATTCTTTTACAATCTCCTTTCAAAATGCATACCTGATAAGGACGCATGAGTTTTTCAAATCTATAACGAGTGTACAAGCGAAAGCATATTCCAGGTTTCACACGTCCAGCTCTACCCTGACGCTGCCTTGCATTTGCTTGAGAAATCCAATCTTCAACCATGCTAGACAATTTCTAGTATCAACCATAAAATCAACCAAACCAGATAATAAGGTGTTATATTATATCATTCCACACATGTTACGAGTTTATTAGTAATTTTATAGTTGTAAATTGTAATTCTAGCTCTGGAAAAGAAAGAGAAACCAGTAAACAATAAAAATAGTAGAATAGAACAGATCACTTCCATTTCAACTTCTTATTTATTTATTTATTTAGACCAGCAAAATAACTGAAAATTAACAATGAAGATGGGAATTTTCCAAAGACTTATTGTCTTTAGGTCCATTGTGATAAGTGTCCCACATCGGACAATATGTGGCCTGAACATGTGTTTATAAGTGGGGGCAGTCCTCACTCTACCAAACCGGTTTTGTAGGGTTGAGTTAGGCCCAATCACACATTCTTAACATGGTATCATAGCCTCGTTTAAGATCCAATGGGCCACCTACTATGGTTTCCGCTATCGGGCCACCCACCATTTATTTCCACACTCCAGATGTCCAGTCCTGGACGTGAGGGTGTGTGTTAAGAGTCCCACATCGGACAATATATGACCTGAACATGTGTTTATAAGTGGGGGCAGTCCTCACTCTACCAAACCGGTTTTGTAGGGTTGAGTTAGGCCCAACCACACTTCTTGACACATTGCATTCAATGTACTGCAACGAGTGTTGAACTTAGATTACGTTTCTATGATTTAATAGAAAGCAGGAAGACTTAAGAAAAGTGGGTTGTTGTGGTTGAGCATCATACACATGTGTCAAACATATGTTCATGTTTGACACTTATCTGACAATTTGGGTACTTCCGGTTGTATTTAACATTTTTTTACTTCCATTCCGTGAACTTTTATACCAATAAAAATGGGAATATTTGTCAAAAAAAAAAAAAAAAAATGCAAGAGAAAAACTTATCATCTCAACAATGGCCCTTGCCAACTAAAAGAATATTGATTCTCTCTTTTGATTTAATATTTGTGTTTCCATGTTAGTTTTATGTGTTGCACTCTGAATAATTTCCATACACTTGCATGTACTGTACATTATTGGTAATACAACAAGTGAAAACAAAATAAGTTACTTGGCATATCCATCTCCACGTCAAAAATATAGCTCACAGATTTATTAACCAGGTGAAAACAATATACATTTAGTAGTCCAAAAATGTAGCTGATGATGAAAGTTCAATGGCAATATGTCTATAATCAAAACTTCTACGAACAAAATTAGTTTTGCGCAATTGACTTGTTCAAGTAAGATAACAATTCATCAAAATTAGAATAAAAGAACATACCTTCTGCGGATTATAACGATTCTCCTTATGTTTTCCACAGTCAATCACATATATCACATCATCTATTGTTATGCTGGTCTCTGCTATATTTGTTGCTATAACAACCTAGAAGTACGATTTAATATATTTTAGATATATAACCTAGAAGTACAATAAAAATATATTTTAAGATATATGTAAAGATAAACAAAAACCATTATACATTTTAGAATATCAGAAAATATCTTATATCTAATACTCTAACATAAGATTAAACATTTTATAAGTTCTTGTATTCTAAATATAGTAAACAATAGGCACAGAGTTGAAACTTTGTCAACCATTTATTCGGCCATGATAGGATGTCTATTTCATTAATCGTGTTATGGCACACATTACTTGTGAACTTTTATGGTTGAAATATTTACTCAGAGTTGAAACTTTGTGAACTAGGACCGATGGAACATATGTGATGATTAGTCGGCCTTGTATTTATCATCAAACCTCGTCTTTCATAAGTGGAATAAACACATAGAACTGATTGTCACTTTATCGAGAGAAGATCCTTTTGGATATCATTAAACCTCTTTAGTGGGCTCCAATAATCAGTTGGAAGATATCTTCACAAAATCTCTACAAGAATCTCAAATTGATTTTTTATGTGACAAATTAAATTGGATGCATATGATCAGTCCTAGAGCAACGTATCAGCAAAGTTCTCCCTCATGAGTTCTAATAGACTACATTACCAATTGTAGAAGTAGGATCTTATTTTATAGTACTAGTAAATAATAACATATGATGGATAAACCTCACCTTGCGTATATTTCCTGGAGGGCGTAAAAAAACCTTTTTCTGTTCAGTTGACGCAACTGATGAATGCAAAGGAATAAGCCAATCAGAAGATGGCCCACCAAACTGGTATGACGCTGCTAACTTATCATGTAAGTGGTTTATCTCAAACACTCCCTAACAAGTCAAATTACAATGAAAAGATATTACTATATAAGAAAATACAGGTAAGCATAACGACTCAAATGAAAACCAAACAGTCTTACCGGTAAGAAGACAAGGATGGCACCCTCACCACAACTTTCATCAATGTAACATATCAGATCTTCAATAAGATCGTAATCAATGACATCCTCATTCACTTTTTTCTGAATATTTTTTCTGAATGGTCAAATTAGAGTTACAATTACAGGTAAAGGTTCACAATTTAAAAGGGACTAACCAGATTTTTTTGGGCTTGTTCACTGAATGACTGATAATAACTGGGAACAAAATGTGGATTACAATGTTCTTCAGAGAGCAAAGACTCATCACCCCATGCAGATAAGACTAGATTCTTCTTCCCCCTGCTGTTTGTCACAGACGCTCTCTGCAAGTTCTAAATTGCAACATTTCATTAATTAGGGTAAGGGTAATCTGTATAACAGGAACGTTCATTCATTATGTTATTAGGCAACAATCAGCAATAATCATGTTTTAGGCAGCAATTATGCTATTAGACAGATTTTGAGTAAACAGGAAAATTTAAGGAAAAATGAGTATGCATTAATTTTGGGACTGAATATTGATTGAAAGAGACCAAGCTCTCGAATCTTTAGAAGTAAAGACCAAGACTCTCAAATTTCTTGCATAGAAATTGCCTTGCAACAGTAGATTATTTATTTCCCTAGTTAATTTGTTAATTCCTATTTTGTTGTAGTGTAAAATATGAGAGAAAAATATTATAGATAATAGCTTAATATTGATTTGATTGTAACTTGATAACCACTTGATACAAAAGACTAAACATTGATCAATATTTATAGGAATACATAGACTTAATTCTAAATCAAGAACAAATCATAATAATAATAATAACTAATATAAAATTTGATACTAAGAGATACTAAGATGCTTTAAATTAATACTACCTTCATCCCAAAATATAAGACCCCTTAGAATAAATCACGGGAATTAAAAAAGTTGGTTGGAGTATTAAGTTTGTTGACTATTTGTATGACTTTACAAGTTTATCCTCACAAGAAAGAATTATTTAATGTTTGTGCAAGAGTACTTAGTGCAAATGCAGAAAAAAATATAACATAATTGGGGGTATCTGGGTAAAGAAATCAGTAATGCACTTTTAAATTTGAAGAGGGCCTTATCAGAGTCTTATATTTAAAGATAGAGATAGTATAAAATATATTATAAGATAATTTATAATATTCTAACAGAACTCATTCTCCATTCTGAGTTAACACTCTGGAGATTGTTACAAATAAATTGTTGATTCTAGTAACTTTATCACTATAGGTACCAGTTTCTTTCATATCTATCTCTCATATATTCCCTGGTCCAGTTCTATTAGCTAGAAGGAATGGTTAAACAACTCAAATCAGAAAAATTACAACTCGATTCAGCAAAAGTAATCTAAAGATGGCCATAGATTACCTGTCCTTTAGAAAATGTTTCATTTGCTAAAGAAGCTGGTGAATCTGAAGCAAGTCTATAATTAATCTGATCATATATATCCTCAAGAAAGTATGTTGTCACTGGATGAGTCCTGCCTTCTGCAGTAACCACAGGGCAATGACCGAAGTATTTTGAAAATAAACTTGAATCCACAGTTGCTGACCTGATCATTATGATTGTAAGATAAAAAGGAAGTCAAGCTAAAAGGAAATAAAAATAAAAAGATAAAATAGACCATTAGTTCTTTGAACAAATTTAAATACTTAAAGCATACATTAGAATGACTTTGACTTTTGAAGAGCCTTCACTAGACTGCCTCTCAATTAGATTCTTTAATACAATTAGAATAAAATCACCCTGTAACAAATCAAGAAAAAAACATACAAGATTAACATATTTCTAAATAAAAAATAGATTATCAGCATAAGAGAGACAAGCGAGAAAGCATTGTGAGTCCTCTAAAAAGCAAAAAATATATGCCGAACCAAGAGATTTCTAAAATCTGATGCACCTGCAGTGAAGGTGGAGGAGCTGATTCTTTTGGACCGTGATACAACTCTAAAAGGTAAAAAGTCAATAGCTATAGAAGGTAGAAGACAAACTCAAGAGGTTGTAGTGGACTAAAAAAATATAACATCAATTGAGACTATATAACAACAGAGAAACACTTGTAACCCCCTAAAGATAGAGTGTAACCCAGGTAGAAAGCTTCTAGGAGCAGGGGGGAAATTTATGATCTGGATTGAGATTATGAATAAAGCAGTAATTAAAAACTTATCGATCCTGGAGTAAGACTTCCATTTAAGAAATCTTAACTCTAAATATTGTGTTAAGAGAGTAAAAATATATAATTTATGATATATTGATACATTAAATTATCTGATGATATTAATTTATTATCTTAGAGTATCTCTTAAAATTAGTTTCCGTGCAACCAAGTTGTTATTAAAAATTAGTATAAAGTTATTATCAATTGAATTACACCATTATCATATTTGAAGTCTTTATTAGTTCTCCTTTCCTTTTATCTAAAACCCAATAACTTCAACAAATTGCAATAGCAATAACTGTAGATCCTTCTAGTTTGCATACCAAACTATACAAAACAAAATAACAGATTCCTATCTATAATTTTGTAAAACAAAAGTGTGTTAGCTAGGCTTTGATACTGAGAACGTTTATAACGTATCAAGACCTCATAAAGATTGATATACTATCAGTGAGTTTGAGCTTATGCTAGGAAAACTACATTAGCTTTTGACATTGTTTAAAACTGAATAATATATTTTAAATATTTTAAAATTACAAGCACTAATCTCATTATATTAGCATTGATCTCTTTATATAAGACTATTCTAATTTAATAGGCCTGACTAATAGGCTAAAAGCCCGAATATAAATTATTACATATAGTAGTAAAAATAACTTAGTTACAACACTATTCTCAAGCTGGTGAATGACTATCTATCATTTCTAGCTTGAAAACAATTCTTTCATAATTATTGTTGTTCGGCCCCTTAGTTAGAAGATCTGCAACGTTGTCTTGAAAAGAAATATATGAAGTGCAAATAAAATCTCTATCTAACTTTTCTTTGATGAATTGTTTGTTAACTTCAATATATTTGGTTTTATCATGCTGCACTGGATTATGGGTTATGCTAATAACATATTTATTATCATAATAAAGTCTCATTGGCTCATCACTCTTTATCTTCAAGTCTTCTAATATCAGTTTCAACCAAAGTAGTTTGTTAAGAAGGTGTGGTTTAGCCTAACTCAACCCTAAAAAACCGGTTGGTAGTGGTTTAGCCTAACTCAACCCTACAAAACCGATTGGTAGAGTGAGGACTGCCCCCACTTATAAACGCATGTTCAGGCCATATATTGTCCGATGTGGGACTCTTAACATAGTTCACATATCCCTTGTGTCATTTCTCTAAATTCTGCTTCAGCACTAGATCTAAATACAACACTTTATTTTTTACACTTCCAAATCACAAGATTCACCCAGAAAAGTACAATATCCTCTAGTTGATCTTCTATCCACAATTGACCCTGCATAGTTAGCATCACTATATGCTTCAAGACTCACACTTCCATTTCGTTCAGACAAAATTCCTCTACCTGGAGTTCCTTTTAAATATTGCATAATTCAGATCGCATCATGTAAATGAATCTCCTTTGATTGGTGCATGAATTGGCTGACTAAGCTTACAGTAAAAGCAACATCTGGTCTAGTATAAGATAGGTATATAAGTTTTTCAACTAATCTTTGATATATTCCCTTATCAACCGAATATTTTTTCATACCCATTTGGTGAATCTTTGGTGAATCCTTAACTTTGTTTAAAGCACAAACCTATCATAACTTTGGTGAATCTTCCAAACCATGCTCGTGGTGATTGCTTTATCCCATATAAATCCTTTTTTAATTTGCACACAATATTGGTGGTAGTAAGTTCACGGTATCCAAGGGGTACATCCATGTAGATCTCTTCATCAAGTTCTCCATGAAGGAGACATTTTTCACATCAAATTGATGTAAATTCCAATTATAATTAACTGCTAAAGATAATATCACCCTTACAGTATTCATTTTAGCAACCAATCTTGCATAAGATTGGGTGAATCATTTCCAACCAATCTTGCATTGTACCTCTCAACAGATCCATCAGCCTTGTATTTTACATTATATACCCATTTGCACCCTACAGGTTTCTTTCCATTTGGCAGAGAAACCAATTCCAAATTATTGTTCTTATTCAGTGCCTCCATGTCTAAATCCATGGCTTGTTTCCATTTCCTAACAGACAAGGCCTCAGATAGAGAATATGTATTGTTACAGTGTTTAGACTTGTGAGGAATACTTTATGGGTGAGTGAAAAATGTTCAAAACTTAGGTAGTTTGATATAAGGTAAAGTGGATTTTTAATACATTTTCTGGTAGCTTCTCTAAGGGCAATTGGAAGATATAAATCCTTGTAGTGTGGTGGTAGTATTGAGTTAGATTATGTTTCTTGTTCATGAGAAAATTTAAAAATTGAATCACTAATGGTTGAAGGGTCGGAGAAGTTATTTCATGTAATGTCGGATTGGATTCTTGGATATGACAAGATTCAGAAATGTTCTTCTTTCTTGTATATACTAAATTCTTTCCAAATCTTACATCAGTTTCAACATTTCCATTTTTTTCAGAATGAAGTTCTGTCTCAACATTGTCACCACTAGTTTCAGTTTCAACTTCCGATTCTAAAGTAAGGTTAGGAAGTAGAGAAGACTCGTCTTCTTTACTTATATTCTCTCCCTGCAAATGAGTTTGAAGGAAGTAACGTTCTTCTTCATGGAAGGTGACATCTCGAGAGGCAAAGTATTTATGAGATGGTGGATGATAACATTTGTAACCCTTTTGGATAAAAGAGTGTCATATAAAGACACACTTTAACGCTCTAGGATCAAGTTTCCCTTTCCCATCACTATGGATATGGACAAACGACATACACCCAAATATTCTAGGGGTCAGATTACTTGAAGTAAACACATCATGATAGAATGAGGATAAGACTTTCATAGGAGTTTTGGAGGCTAGGACAGTAGAGGGTAAATGATTAATGAGATACGATGCCATTAAGACAGCATCACCCCAATATTTCTTAGGGACTTTATTTTGGAATATCATAGCACGAGTTTGGTCTAAAAAATGTCCATTCTTTCTCTAAGCAATCCCATTTTGTTGAGGGGTTTTAACACAAGAAGACTCATGAATAATACCTTCTTTTTGACAGAAAGAATTAAGATGGTTAAAGTAATCTTTGGCATTATTGTACCTAATTCTCTTAATACTCACACCAAACCAATTTTTAACCATAGATAAGAAGTGAAGAAACACATAACAAACTTCAAATCTTTGTTTTATCAAGTAGACCCAAATAACCCGGGTGCAATCATCAATAAATGTTACAAACCAACGAGCACCTGATATATTTGGAACATTCGACGGACCCCAAACATCAGTATGATTTAAGTAAAACGAAAAAGTACTCATTTTGTTACTGATTGAAAAAGAGACACGCTTGTGTTTAGCAACTAAACTTTTAAATAATGAAGGAAATAATTGTTTTATGACTCTAAATGTTGGATGAAAGGCGACAATGATACAGAAGGACCTTCTTTCTGTTGATTTTAATTCATTCTGAATAAAAAAATTTGCTGTTTCTGAATAAATTTGGAGGAATACTTTGGTTATCGAAGTAATAAAGGTATTCCATTCTCTAGCCTTTCCAATCGTCCTCCTTGAATTCTTGTTCTGGAATACACAAATATTGTTATAAAAAACAACATTACATAGTAGGTCGGTTGTGAGTTTTTGTATGGAAATTAGGCTAGTGAACAATTTGGGAATATGAAGAACATTTTGAAGGATTATAGATGGTCTTATTTGGACAATCTACGATGGATATTTTTTTATTGCTAGGACATAATGAATAAGTAGAAAAGTGTGTGAGTAAAGGTGCCATGTCGTCAGTGGCTCTAGAATCTAGTATCCAATATCGGTTAAAGGGTTTATTTGAGGCATTAAATCTAAAAAAAAAATTGAGACTTGCCAAGAGGAAGTGAAAACGGAAAGGTACCTGAATGTACCAACATAGAAGTACCTGTCGGTTTCTTTAACTTACTAAGGAGAGATTTCAGACTCTCTACTTCGTCTTTGTTAAGTTGAATCAATTCACCTTCCGACATATTGACGGATGTCATGGAATGTGTCTAACTCAATAGAATAAAAAAGAACTAGCAAACTAGTTCTAAAGGGGCCTACAACCTTCGATTGAACTTTTTTTTTAAAGTGAGTAGTGTTTTTGCGATGAACAGTGTTGCGGATTATAGAAATATATTGTATATTTCATTGTGATAGGAACTATTACATTGTACGGTATAAATAGGATACAACAAGCTGTACTAACTTGTTAATAAACAGAGAAATAACTCCGTATAATTGCTGCTACCTAAATAAGGAAATAATAATAATAGAGAATAAATCTATTTACACCACTGTTTTGTAACAGCTTAACAAATCATAATCAAATGATTATGATTTGATATGTGCTAATCTTCAACACTCCCCCTCAATCTGGGTGGTAGATGTCTATCATACCCAGATTGGATTTGATATTTTCATAAGTATTCCTTGGAAGAGCCTTGGTTAAGATATCTGCAGTTTGCTTGCATGATGGGACATGATCAATATTTATAATCTTCTGATCAATTTTTTCTTTAATGAAGTGCCGGTCAATTTCCACATGTTTTGTTCTATCATGTTGGACTGGGTTCTTTGCAATGCTTATAGCAGCTTTGTTATCACATAGTAACCTCACAGAATGGTTCACATGAATTTTGATTTCATCTAGCATGCTCTTAAGCCACATTCCTTCACAAATACCTAGGGCCATAGCTCTAAATTCTGCTTCTGCACTACTCCTCGCCACTACAGATTGTTTCTTGCTTCTCCAAGTTACTAGGTTCCCCCACACAAATGAACAATAGCCTGTAGTCGATTTTCTGTCTGTGGAGCATCCTGCCCAATCTGAATCTGTATAAACTTCAATGTCCCTGTTTGAATTCCTCTTGAAGTGGAGGCCTCGGCCTGGTGTGCCTTTGAGATATTGGAGGATTCTATTCGCCATTTTCATGTTAGACTCAGTTGGATTTGACATGTAGCGACTAGCCAAGCTTACAGCGAACCCAATGTCGGGCCTAGTGTGAGATAGGTAGATTAGTTTCCCAACTAAACTTTGATATCTATCTTTGTCGGCTGGTGGACTTTCATCTTCTCTTCCTTTTATTTGTTCTATTGGTGTATTAGCTGCCTTGCACCCAAGCATTCCAGTTTCTTGAAGTAAGTCAAGGGTGTATTTCCTTTGTGATACATAGATACCATCCTTTGTTCGAGCAACTTCCATCCCTAAAAAATACTTCAGTTGTCCCAAGTCCTTAACTTCAAATTCCTTTGCCAAGAGTCCCTTTAAATGATCAATTTGATCATAATCATTTCCTGTAATAACGATATCATCAACATAAACAATAAACAAAGCTACCTTTCCTTCCATGGAGTGTTTAACAAACATAGTGTGATCTGATTGGCATTGGTTGAACCCGTCTTTCTTTACAACTCGAGTCAATCTATCAAACCACGCCCTTGGAGACTGCTTGAGGCCATAAAGGGATTTTCGGAGCCTGCACACCATATTTGCGGTGCTGGATGATTCAAGTCCAGGAGGAATCTGCATATAAACTTCCTCTTCTAGGTCACCATTTAAGAAGGCATTCTTGATATCTAGTTGATGGAGTGGCCAATCTAAATTTGCAGCCAAAGAGAGAATAACTCTAACTGAGTTCAGTTTGGCCACCGGTGCAAAAGTCTCTTCATAGTCTACTCCATATGATTGAGTAAATCCCTTTGCTACAAGTCGAGCTTTGTACCGATTTACACTCCCATCTGCATTATACTTCATGGAGAATATCCATTTGCATCCTACCGGCTTCTTCCCTGATGGTAGGCTTGTGATCTCCCAAGTGCCATTCTTAATTAAGGCCTGAACCTCTTCAGTTACGGCTGCCGCCCATTCAGAATTTTGGAGTGCCTCATGGATGTTGCTTGGAATATGTGTATTGTCAAGGGCTGTTACAAACGTCTTGTAACTCTGGGACAATTTTCCATAAGATACAAATCTTTCAATGGGATGTTCAGTACACGATCTTACATTTTTTCTCAAGGCAATAGGAATATTAATGTCGTCAACATTCACAGAGTTAGGAGCAGTATTACCTGAGGGAACGTCATTTTCTAGAGTCTTGGAGGTTTCTTGGTTCTGCCTTGGAGCTGTGCAGGACTCTATTCCCTTCTTGCTCTTCCTGGAGTACACTCTCACGTAGTTTTCTGGTGCAGTTTCTGTTGTAGGGGCTGTAGTTTCTACTGCAATTTCCTCTACATTTTCTAACGTAGTTTCTTCTGGTCCATGTGTAGGTTCTGCAGTTTCTGTTGCATTTTCATTTGGTTCAGGTGTAGGTTTTGATGCCTCTGCAGTGAGTTTGGGTTCAGTTAGCTCAAGTTCCAAAAGTTGGGATTCTACCACTTCAATTGGATAGATCTTCTCCCCCTGAATGCCAACTTTGGGATAATATGGTTGATTCTCAAAAAAAGTTACATCCATGGTGTGGTAGAATTTTTTGTTTTGAGGTGAATAACATTTGTATCCCTTTTGGTGAGGAGAGTAGCCGAGGAATATGCATTTAATGGATTTCGAGTCAAGTTTACTGCGTTGGGGATCAAGATTATGGACAAAGGTTGTGCATCCAAATATTTTCAAAGGAATAGATGTAAGGATGCGATTGCTTGGGTATAAGGTTTGGAGAGTGGAGTAAGGCGTATGAAAGTTAAGGATTCGGGAAGGCATTCTGTTTATTAGATAGGTTGCAGAGAGGACAGCTTCTCCCCAAAAATGGTTAGGGACATTTGTAGCTAGCATGAGAGATCGGGTTACTTCTAGGAGGTGTCTATTCTTTCTCTCGGCAACCCCGTTCTGCTGAGGTGTATCCACACATGAGGTTTGGTGTATTATTCCATGTTGCGTAAAGTATGAGCTTAGTGCAGAATTATAGTACTCACGACCGTTATCACTCCTAAGCACTCTAATCTTGCTTTGAAATTGTGTTTGCACCATGGTATGGAAACATTCAAATATTCTACCAACTTCCGATTTGTCTTTCATAAGGTAGACCCAAGTGATCCGTGTATGGTCATCAATAAAGGTGACAAACCATCTTGATCCAGTTACATTTCTGACTCGCGATGGTCCCCATACATCACTATGAATAACATAAAAAGGTTGGGAAGGTTTATAGGGTTGAGGTGGGTGGGGGCTGCGTGTATGTTTGGACAATTGACAAATTTCACATTGAAACAACTTCTGATTTTTATTGAATACTTTAGGAAGCATTTTTTTCAAGTACATAAAATTTGGGTGGCCTAGTCTATAGTGCCACAGCATTGCAGAATTTTCACTACATGCAGAAACTACAGCGCAAGAGGTTGCCTCGGATTCTGGTTTAGATGCTTCAGCCTGAAGGATATAGAGTCCAGCACATTCTTTAGCATTGCCAATCGTCCTCCCCGACTCCAAAATCTAAAATTCACACAGGTTAGGAAAGAATTTAGTGATACACTTCAAATCCTTTGTAAGTTTACTGATGGACAGCAAGTTACAATCAAGTTTAGGCACATACAGTACTGAACTAAGAGTAATATTTTGTGAAATAATGACTGAACCTTTACCCATGACCTTAGAAAGGGTACCATCAGCAATTCGAACAGTCGAATTATTTTGACATGGAGAATAGCTATCAAAGACAGTCAAATCTCCAGTCATGTGATCAGATGCTCCTGAGTCAATAATCCATGAATTTTGTTTTCCCATGCTAGTGTTTAGAGCATGAAAAAGATTACCTTTTTGTGCCACAGTAGCTGTACCAATTGTTTGTTGAAGCATTTTTTGTAAGGCTTCCATTTGCTCCTTGTTGAATGGTGATGAGTGAGAATTTACCTCAGCTGTGTTCCCCCTGCTGTCCCGGTTTTTAGTCCATTTTAGCTCTGATGGCTTTCCATGAATGATCCAGCATGTCTCCTTGGTATGACCCGGTTTCTTGCAGTGGTCACACCAAGGCCGAGTTTTCCTTTGGAAAGAACGTTGATCTCCCCTTGCTGCCATTGCAGATCCTTCTATAGATGGGACTGCACTGGATTTTCCAAGCATCACTTTTCTCCTGCTCTCCTCTCTTCGTATTTCCGAGAATGCTTCTCGAATTTTTGGAAGAGGTTTGGTTCCAAGGATTCTCCCACGAACTTCATCAAGTTCTGTGTTCAAACCTAATAGAAATTTGTAGACTCTATCTTTCTCCACCAATTCTTTGTACTTCTTTTTGTCCTCCGTGCAGCTCCATTCAACTTCATCATATACATCCAGTTGCTGCCAGTGACGATTGAGAGTATTAAAATACTCTGTGACTGAGCGGTCATCTTGACGCAAATCATGGAGTATGCTCTTGATTTCAAAAATTGCAGATGTATTGTCGACATTAGAGTAGGTTTCCTTTACGGCATCCCACATCTCTTTGGCAGTGTCATAGTACATGAAATTTTCTCCAATTTCATTTGTCATGGTGTTTAGCAGCCATGACATTACTAGACTGTTTTCTAGTTGCCATTTTTCGAGGGTTGAATCCCCCTTTTTTGGACACTTGGAGTCTCCTGTGATATAACCTTCCTTCCCTTTTCCTTGAAGGTAGATTTTGACTGAGCGCACCCATTGATTGTAATTCTGGCCATTCAATTTGTGACCAGTGATAGGAAGAGCATGTCCTTCAGCCAAACTGTTGGCTGAATTTTCTGCTTTAGTATCTGCCATGGGTGGTGCTCAAGATTTAGGGATGGTTCAGATCTTGTGCTCTGATACCATATAGAAATATATTGTATATTTCATTGTGATAGGAACTATTACATTGTACGGTATAAATAGGATACAACAAGCTGTACTAACTTGTTAATAAACAGAGAAATAACTCCGTATAATTGCTGCTACCTAAATAAGGAAATAATAATAATAGAGAATAAATCTATTTACACCACTGTTTTGTAACAGCTTAACAAATCATAATCAAATGATTATGATTTGATATGTGCTAATCTTCAACACGGATGAACAGTGTTCCCGACGATGAACGGTGTTTTCGGTGATGAATAGCTCCTCGAATGAATAGTATTCCTACGGTGAACAGTTTCTGAATCTAAACCCCGCAATTAAGGCAGCTAGGGTGTTTTTATGCTGAAGTGAAACCCTCTCGACGAGAGCTCTGATACCATGTTTGGAACTGAATAATATATTTCAAGTATAAGACTATTTTAATCTAATGGACCTAACTAATGGACTAAAAGTCCGAATATAAATTACTACTAATAGTAGTAAAAATAACTTATTTACTACAGACATAAATCTTATCCCAAAAGCTAGCTTGAAAGATAAGGGTGCTCAAATACATTTATACATTCAACAATCCGAGAATCTGAGCAATGTGAGACTCCAATAACTTTAAAATCCACCATCACGCCTAGTGCGGGTCAAATTCCCACATTGCAATAAATAAATAACTAAATATACTGAGAGCAAAAAAGAATCCGAGCTCTGGTACCATGTTAAATGGGTTTGGATCTCATCCAAAAGCTAGCTTGAAGGATGAGGGTGCCTAAGTACACTTATCCAAGAACCTAAGTAATGTGGGATTCTAATACAATGTCAATAGTAAGTATTTGTATAAATACGACTTTTAGGATTATTAATTGTATTACATATACACTAATATTAAATGCCTACTTTCTTTCTCACTTTCCCTACTTTTCTATCAATGGTAGCATCTATAGGTTGATCCATGACGTAAATACTTATGCAAGGGATTCAAGGACATCTTACAAAGAACTACATATCAAGTTAGATAAGGCATAAATAATTAGAACCATATCTCAGTGTAAGATTCACGCAGATGTTTATTGTATACCATCCTAATTGATTTCACTGACCAATAAGGATCTCTCATGAACTTCATCAACTATGATATGAGTAATACCCGTCAAGCTTCGGTTCCCCTGCAAAATGATTAAGGTAAATCATAACTTTAAATTTAACAAAAAGAACAAGGTAAATAATAACTAAAAGTTCAATAAATAAAAGGCTCAGAATCGAAAAGGCAGTAGTGTTGTTTGTGACATCAGTATGAAAATACCACTAGTCACATCAACATCAGATGAAGTTAATTAATAATTACTAAAACATGCAGCATATAAAAACTATTGAAGCCTAATTGATAGGCTCGGGGTGATCCATAAAAAACAATGATGAGAAAATAAGTGAACTGTTTCTTAATTTCATTTAAAGGTTTCTTAAATAGATAACCAAGAATTATCATAGGTTCATGGCATGAATTTACTTCAACCACTTGAGTACTTAAGCTTTATTGTGTTAGTGATACTTGCTTATAATTGTTGTTTCCCAGCAGTCTATGAGATGCTTAGCTTACAGGCTGTCAGTTGTGGTAATTCAGTGTTCTTGTCAATCTAACCTGAAACTAACACCTATATGTGGAGTTAAAGAATAAATGTAAATGAAACAGAATTCCAGAAACAATCTTCTCTATGTTCACTGATCTCTCGACTACTAAGATGATATCAGAGATTTAGGGCTCTGATCTTCTCTCATGGCTCTTCCATAAACCCTGAGTTGTAATTACAACCGGAGGTGTCATATCAAGCAGTGACGCACACTGTTCCAATGCTCGAAAAAATCTTTCCAGCACCATAAAATATTACAAATTCAGATCCACAGAACGAGAACTGTGCTAATCAGTCACTGCAAGCTGCAGTAATTTTTTGATCTCTGCTATCCAGTTGCAGCTTCAACCACATTCTCTCATTCCATAATGGAGAAACTTGACAAAAAGAAGTTACAGTAGGAATAGAAAATAGAGTCTACTATCAAAGGCCACAAGCCCCATCACTACCTATTGAAACCGATTATACCTTCATGTTTTCTCTCTGATAAAGATAGAAGTTAAAGCGAGGTTAACCAAGCACTTTGTGTTTTGGGAGCAGCAAGACCAACCTCTTATGTTTTGGCCGCAATAATCTTCTTCAAGCAATGGTCTCACACAAGTTATTGGTAATACAAGTGAACAGACACTCTGAGAGCAGATCCAATGTCAGTACCATTTACAAACAGGTTACAGGTGAATTTAGGCACTTGCTCACATAATTGTATTATACTAAATTGGAGGAAAGGTCAACGTCAGAAATGTCACATAGGTTGATTTACAGTTTTCTATTGCTGACTAGTTTCTGCACAAGAACAGTTGGATGTGGTCATGGAAGAATTGCCTAGAGAATGATGCTCTTATTGAATTTGTTAGTAGAAAATTTGAGCCATGTTTCTAGCACAATAGGATCAGATTCAGAAGTATAGAGAGA
Source organism: Lathyrus oleraceus (assembly GCF_024323335.1). Taxonomy (NCBI): domain Eukaryota; kingdom Viridiplantae; phylum Streptophyta; class Magnoliopsida; order Fabales; family Fabaceae; genus Lathyrus; species Lathyrus oleraceus. The sequence goes on along the minus strand of NC_066582.1, from coordinate 378,510 downwards.
GCTTGTAACTAGAAGAAGGAATTGTTAAGTGTGTTACATTATTCTGTGGGATGTTGATGTTTTTTGCTATCAATGTAGGACCTGTATATTGTAGATCACTTTAAGTCCCAACTTGTGGGCGAGGTTTTACTCGATTTTCGGGTAGAACAATGGAGTTACTTTTTCGCTTGTAAATATGACTTCGACTAAAGTTTTTCTATCCATGTCATTGTCAACTATAAATTAATGCCAATTATTCCAATTCGACATGAGAAATATAATTTTCAACAGAAACGTGATTCAGGAGATATATATAGAGCAACCACCTGAGTTTGATGCTCAAAGAAGGTCAAGACTTCTGGCCAAGCAACTCAAGGTTCTTCATGTACCAGCTGAAGATGAATGGGCTGATTTACAAAAAAATCCCATGCCGACAGCCCAATTCTTTCATCTTCAAACCAATCTCAATATTCTTGAGCACCCTCTGGTTGCTCACCCGCCATAAGCCAATAGGAGATCGGACAGTATAATTTCATTTCATTTATCATTTAAGCAATGTAGTTAGTTGAGGCTAGTTTCTCCTAGAACTAACTCTTGATTAATCTTCCACTGCATCAGCATCTGGTTCACTCTATAAACGAGAGTGGTCTGCTGAAACTCATACTAAGTGCTTTAATACTACAGTTTGAGTGTTATAACAGAAATTAGAGGCTCGTGTTTTTCTCTCTATTTTCTTTAACCAATGAAGATTTTGAGTTTCTGCTCATGAATACTTCCTGTATAACCCTGTTAGCACTTGAGAAAATATCATATGTTTATTTCACATTACAATATCTTAGTTTATCTTGTATGGTCAGTTTATCAATGACTGGTGCTGTAACTCATCTATGACATTGGTTTGGCAAAGGGACTAACTTAGACTATTGACAATGTGTTGAGACTTGAGACCATTAGAGGTAAGTTCAGACAAAGCAGAAAGTAAGCAGATAAGAGTAACTCGGATAAGAAAACCAACTAACAACTTAGAACTAGCAGTTAAACAAACACATAGTCATTTGGCTTGAGACAAGCTATAACAAACCACAAAGATGCTCAAAAGCGGACTAAAAAGAATTTTGCGGTAGCAACCTAGAGACTGAACAAACAATACTCAAACAAACTAAAAATGTAAGCATAAAACAATCCAAAATCAGAGTGAATGAAGAAGACTCGACAAGAAACAACCGAACAGATCTAGGACACACTGACAAGCAGAAATAGGGGATAAGAGGGCCAAGGAACCATGGTGAAGGCACACAAGGGAAAGAAATTCATCTCCGAAAAGCATTGTATTTGCAAAACAGCTAGCAACCAAACTTCAAAATAGCAGTGTCTGGACATATGTGGCAAGGAAGTGTCAGTGATCACATTGGTGAACAGATTGAACAGGACGACAGCTTCACGTGACGCCGTGCCAACCGAAAAGTGTTGTATATGCAAAACAGCTAGCAACCAAACATCAAAATAGTAGTGTCTTGACAGATGTGACAAGGAAGTGTCAGTGATCACATCGGTGAACAGATCAGACAGGACGACGGCTTCACATGACGCTGTGCACAGTGGTGGTGGTGGTGGAGCCTTCACAAAAATGAGGTGGAAGGAGACGACACATGTAAGCTTGTATCAAGGCCATTGGAGCTGAAACTTTGGAAGAACGTAGATCGGTTGGAGGCACTCCAGATGGCAGGGTTTTGCAGGGGGAACTTATTGAAAAAGATTTCTTGCTGGCTGGCTGCTGCGCTGTGGCCACAGATGGAAGATGTCACTCCCGGAAAGAGGAAATCAACAAAGGAGAGAACAGTGGCAGTAATATTCTGTTTGTATAGCTGACAATATTAGAGTTCCTTCATACTTAGTGGAACTTGGCAACAGTGTAGTAGCTAAACAGGTGACGGAGTATCAAACCATGCTCTAGATACCAAGTTGTAGTTATAAGTTTTAGATAAAAGGAGAAGAGAAATAATAAAGAATTTATACAATAATGTGTAATATTATTGATGATGATTTGATACTAACTTAATACTTCCTTTGGTTGCTCAGCCACTTTGAGCTAGTGAGGGGATGTGAGTATTTTACTCCTATTATTTGTGTACCTTTCATTTGTAATTAGCATTCCATTTACCATTAAAGCAATGTAGTTAGTTGAGGTAAATTATCCTCCCATAACTAAGTATGGATTAATCTTCCATTGCATCAGCATATAAATAAGAATTATCGGTTGAAATACAGATCGAGTATTTTTTTGTAATAACAGAAATTAGGGTCTCATATCTTTTCTTTGTTTTCTATGCTTTTCTTGGATCGTTGAATGTTTTTTAAGTTTTTTCTCATTGAATACTTTGTGCATTAACCTATTAAACTTTTCAAAAAAAACAATGTACCATCAATTTTCTCAGAAGGATGCCTGTTGTACAGAACAGAAGCCTTGTTTTCTCATTCCTGGCATGAAAATAAGCAGTCAATAAACTAATATTTATACAATATAACAAAAAGACAAAACCCATGGCATTTGCACATATTGGAGAGGAAAAATACAATGTAACTAGCATTCCATTACAGAATACTTTCTTCATGTCAGTAATTAATAATTTTCTATACAAAAGGATCAAGGTACTGCAAGTGCATTGTTAAACAACCTTAAAATCTTAAAAATAAAAATATTTAGTAGCATAAACATATTTGATTAATGACAGTTGAAAGTTGATAAGAGTAAGCAATAATACTCTTTCTCATCTCTTCTATCTCCCACAGTATTGCAAGTACTCTGTGTTAGTGTTAGATTAAGTAAACATTTAGATATTCTAGATTGATTGTTAGTATTCTTAGAGTGTACAACTACCCAGAATGGTGGTTATTCATTAGGCATTAAATGTATTTTTGTAACACCATTATAAATACAGGTAGTGTGATCTAAGCATAGACACACAATTTACATAATTCTATATGGCTCCTCGAAATACCTTCCCCGTGATTGATTAGGGAAGTTTAGCACTATGCTACAAGAGTATGGCATGACTTAGATTGGAGCCTGATTACTCAGTCTTCTTTTTGCATTCTTCACCAACCACTTGCTTCTACCTGCTGGTCTATGTCAATAGCATCAGTCTCACCGGTAATGATAACGCTGACTCCAGCGGTTGAAACAACATTTATCTCTACACCTCTAGAATAAAGATTAGGGACCATTAAAATATTTTTTGGGAATTGAAGTTGCTCAATCCAAGACTGGTGTGGTTTTTACTTGGAGAAAATATCCTCTTGATATACTTGAAGAAGCATGCTTGCTTGACTACAAACCTAGTGACACTCCTATGCATTCTAACATCAAACTACTAGAGTCACTGAAAGACCTTGGTATATATAGGTGTATAGTTGAAAAACTTAATTACCTCACAATGACCAAACCAAACATTATTTTTACTGACAATGTGGTTAGCCAATTTCTAAATACTCCATGTGATGACCATTGAAACACAGTGATTCACATTCTTAAATGTATAAAGAGTGCGCCAGGTAAAGGATTATTTTATGAAAATATGTGTAACGCCAAGTCGTGGGCTATTCTGATGCTAATTGGGCAAGTTCATCGGCTGATAGAAGGTCCACTTAGGTCCACTTCAGGGTATTGTATTCTCATTAGAGGGAATTTGATCTCATGGCGGAGCAAGAAACTGAACATAGTTGTGAGATCTTGTGCAGAAACAGAATAGCGTGATATGGCAACAACAACTTGTGAACTCATGTGGTTAAAACAATTACTATGCCAGCTCAAATTAGGAGACGTCAAGGCAATGAAACTATTTTTTGACAACCAAACAGCACTACATATCGCCTTCAACCCGATTTTTCATGAAAGAACTTAGCACATTGAGATCAACTATCATTTTGTAAGAGATAAGGTTCTTTCAGGAGAAATTATAATTAATTTTGTTGGTTAACATGATCAATTAGATGACATATTTACTAAATTCCTTAGAGGACCTCGGGTTGAATCTATTTGGAACAAATTTGGTGCATATGACATGTATGCTCCAGTTTGAGAAGTGTTAGAATTAAGTAAACATGAAGATATTCTAGATTGATTGTTGGAATTTATGTCATACAAGTTTCTAGGTTTGTGATAATTCATTAGGCATTCAATGTATTTAGTGTAAGTTGTAACACCATTATAAATACAAGTAGTGTGATCTAAGTATGAACACAGAGAACTAACAGAATTCTTTAATTAGCATTTTCAAAAACACTGTTATGGTATCTAGAGCTTTATGCTTGGAAGATTTGGGTCAATAAGCAACTTTTTAATTGAATCCATCATTTTGGGTCATAAGCGATTTTTTTATTAAATCAACCATTTCAAAACAAAATGTTGAGGGACAAGTGAACACCTGGCACTATCAAGACGGACTTGATAACCAATCAAGGAGCCATCGGAACCTGGTGAAGGTTCACACCGCTCATCAGCTACCCTTTCAGCCACGGAAATAGCCTAAAACATAAACAACAAATAATAAGCTTGGAAATCTCAACTTCATAATATGCTTTGAATGAAAATTTAAGCAAGTACAATCTAACATGTGGAAAAGAAAGATAAAACATGAAAGCACAAAATTTAAATTAAAAGTAATGTTGAGAAAGAGAAAAAAAAAACAAAAAAAAAACATGCGAGAAAGTCCAAATTATAAGACACTTTGCAAAAAAAAAATTGTCTTAAATTATAAATCACTTTACAATATCAATACAGCATTAATAATTTTTTTCCTAATATACCCTTTAGTATTTATTACTATTCATTTTTTCAACTCTTTTAATTTCTCTTTCTTAGGTAATTAATGAAGGGTGTTATTGTAAAGTCATACATAATCTGTCTTTTCCATACAAAATTAATTAGGTTTCTTAACTCGTGTGAAATACGCAAGACATGTGATAATTTGGGTCGGAGGGATTAACTCTTGATTCCTTTTAAAAAGGTGTGGACAAAATGAAACCATTTGAGGTCATTTTTTCCATTGATACAAAGGCTTGGTTGAACATTTTGCAACTCAACAGAGCCAGTATTTGAGGCAAGGGTATTAATTGGTTCAGACATTCTCAATTTTGTTAGGTGGGAAGCTTTTCAGAGTCTCCAATGGATTTTGGAGCGCTTATATTATTGATGGAGGAGCAAGTGCTCTTAAATAGAATACGGTGAAATTAGAAAAGGAAATTCCTAATAAATACTCTTCATTGCGCCCAATGTCAATTCTATAATTAAGGGTCAATGGCTCTTAAATATAAATTATTCAGCTAATCAAATCTCCTTTTAATGGGATTTTTATCCTATTTAAATACAAAATACATAGCTAATTAATATGTCCAGTTGGTTATGGTTGGTTATGGTAAGAGTCTCAAATTAGACAATATATGGCATGGACATATGTTTATAAGTGAGGGTGTTCCTCACTTTAAAGTCGATTTTATAGGGATGAGTTAGGCTCAACCCAAATTCTAAAATGGTAACAGAGTCTCTTTCAAGATCTTGGCCACCTGTTTATATCCATGCACCAAGCCCAATAATATTGGGTGTGAGGGGGGGGTGCTAAGAGTCTACATCATACAATATATGGTTTGGCCATATATTTATAAGTGGGAGTAACCCTCACCTTACCAGTCAATTTTGTAGCAACTCAAATTCTAAGTCTTCTTTTCCCTTTAGTCATGTGTTACCAATCAGATACACCGGATTCCTCCATTTCTATGGTTCCTCCTCTTCTTACATATTCATTTAGTTGTCATCTTGCTCTAATGGAGAAAGTTGTCACTGAATAGACCGATGCCTGATCTCATGTCCTAATCCCTCAACCTGAATTCGTCACTTGTCATTGAAAACACTATCATTTAGGGTGACGGCAGGTAAAGATTGATGAGATGATAGCTCTACATTCTTACGAGACATGAATTCTTGTGCCCTCCCTGCCAATGAAATCTATTGTTGGTTGTCAATGGATATTCGCGATCAAGGTAGGCTCTAATGGTCAGATTGGTCTCGTGAAAGCTTGATTTGTAAATTAAGGCTATGCTAAGATATTTGTAATGGATTATGGTGACACATTATCCCAAGTTGTGTACTTAGCCGACATCCAAAATGCATCCTTGGATGGTGATTAAGCTAAAGAAATTCATATGGAGCGAGTGCATGGGTTCATAGCTTAGAAGGAGTCTCAAGGCTCTGTATATAGGTTGCAAAAAGCTCTGTATGGTCTCAAGCAGATTCCAAGAGTATGGTTGGGTAGATCCAGTTCTTTGGGAATTTGGCATACTTTGCAGTGAAAAAGATAATTATAAAGTATTATATCTCTATTTACAAGATATAATATGGTATTCCTATTTAAATATATGATACGATATACCTATTTATAAGATATGATATGATAAGTCTATCCTCTACAATAAACATATAGATCTTAATCTCACTTTCAACAACGACAACTCCAATATACAGCTTATAATTGCATTAAATATACATCAGCAAAATATGCAAGCAGAAGATTTAGTACCTACCGCTATTCTCCTTGGTTGAGTGCAAATAATATTACACTGTCCACCATGTCCTGACTCAATCATCTCATCCAATATGAATTGTGGAACCTACAGTAAAGTCAGTCTTAAAAGATTATGCCGACACTCTGATTCCAAGGGGGAGTTTGGCATCTATAATCAACTTTACTCAAATTCCTAAAGCAAGAAGAATGCAATTGACTAGGAACATGAAATTTTGATATGATAAGTCTCAAGAAATCACAAGCTACAACTGAAATGTCACCTGAGTTGTTTTTCCAGAGCCTGTTTCCCCACAAACAACAAGAACATCATTTTCCTTTAGCATTTGCAATATATCACCCTTAAGTGTGGCAATAGGAAGTGTAGCTCTAAAATTCAACATATCCTGGAGCAGAAAATATATCTAGGTTAGTACAAAATGATATTTTTCTCCAAATAAAGATCAATCAATTGTACTGAAAATTTTGGCAAATGCACATTTTACACCAATTGTAAGAAATATAAAACAGTTATAAGCTTCTGCCTAAGTCCAAGCATTTAGAATAGATGACCTAGAAATTGTATCAGTGCTCTATTATCTATATGACAAAGAGGTCAAAACTAAAAATTCATTCTTCATATGTAAGTTAAATTCCAATACATGATAAAATAGTCCATGCAATATCCATAATTCAAGCTCAGGATTATTGTGTGAGGAGATGTGTTAGAGAAATAAAACCGGTTAAGGATATAAAACCAATCTCGTGCCTGGATGAATTGAGAAAATGAAGCAAACATTGCAAGCCTTTATTGTGAAAGCTGCAAAGGAGTCTCTAGTTTCTCTAATCTCAGCAGAATTAGACCTCTGTGGCTTGAGCGTTGTTAATTTAGGAAATGGAAATAGTCTTCAAGTTCTGGTGTGCCTAGGGCTGGTGGAAATGTTGAAGGTGCGGTAATGGAAGTGAATCGTCTACGACCAGAGTGAATTAAAATGCTAAAGAAATGAAGAGTAATGTGGTAAGGAAGCATGGTGTCTCAATTGATTGTAATGACAGAAAAATTAAATGCAAATGTTATAAGAAGATAATAACAAAAGGTGCTTGTTTTCTCTATGTTTGGTTTTATAATTTTTTGGATACTAATTTTTTTTCTTTCTTAACTACATGCCCACCCCTCTAAGAAATCCTTGATCAAAGATGTGAGGACTAACAGCATAGGCCTTTGCATGCATGGTGCAGGCTATTACTTTAACTCCCAAGTTTCATTATAGTCGTGAATTTAAAGTTGGTTATGAAGTTAAAAAAGGATCATACAATTGTATAGCAAGGATGGTGAGAGACACGGATGAAAAAAGTCTCATTGGTTTCTAGATTGAGGATTTCAAAAGTAAATTAAATGTTTGGTAGTGAAATCGTGCACTTCTAAACAAAACTCCGGCACATAAGTGGAAATTATTGGGAATTGGTAATGAAGGAGCATTAAGAATTTCTGTTTAACAGCCGTGCTTTGAACTTGGGTACAGCTCGTGTCATTACTTCTGCTTATGCACCATTTTTGGGTCTAATCCTTTGTACGAGATGTGTTGATATTTGTATATATATAGAATATTCCTTATGTTATCTAGAATAGAATATACATTAGCATATTCTTTGTGTATTTAATATAATGAGCTATATATTTCGCTATAATACAACTTCTGTAAAGCTCGTTATAGGAAGACGCGCTATATGAGTAATCTATCCTAGTAGACATTATACTAGGAAGCTCCTGAGTCAACCTCTAATCTATAAGCCAGTCAGCGGGATAGATGAATATGAACTTCTCTAAGAGAACAGTTCAACGGATTTAATTGAATTCTGTTATCTGATCAGATTAGATATTCTCTAAGACTGTATAAGAGAGACCTAACTAACTGGATTGCTAGTAGTGATCATACCCGATGATGTAAACCCGATTGAATCAGCTCTTGTGATCATATCCCATGCTATCAATGGGAGTGAAGTCCGCCTATCCATCAACATAAAAGTGAAAGGAGCCCGCTAACTACTGCACTTCCTAATGTTGTATTGAGTTTTTCCTAAACTTGCCTGCCCATAGTCTTAACTTTTCGCTTAAGCTCTCAGACTAGAGCTATTCTCACTAAACCGAAAATTCTAATGTACCCCTCTCTCCTCAATGGCTAAATACCAAAGCTAACCTTAAATGGGTTAAAGATCAAGAACAGGAGCTTAGCCTCAATCTTAGATAGGAGATTCTCCATAACAACTCAACTACGTCGAGCCTTGCCTTGAACAAGCCAATCTTCCCGTGGTACTGGCTAATCCAGGAGATCTGGTTCTAGAATCGGGTGCGGGTTAATAACTCATCTAAGCATGACCGTTCTGTCTGCCCACCCCTTCTTCCATTCCATAAAGTCAGGGCGTAGTGTTATTCTGACACACGGTTTTATTCAACTGTTTCTTATTCTCTCTTTTCAACATGGTATCTAGAGTCTATTGAGAGGCAGCTTTCAACTGTGCATTACTCGATTCATTTGTTGTCTTCTAGTGAGAAAAAAATCTTGACAAAGAGTGACCCAGCTCCAGTTTGCCTTCCAACAACACATTTAGGCATTCATTTTCCGCTCACCGCCGCCATGGCGCCACAGATTCTGGCGACTTTCTAGCATACCAGCACCACTGACAGAAGCATCTTCTCCGATCAGGCCCATCCCCAGAAAATCGCTGCCAACTGCCGCCTTAAGCACCCACACGCGTCGCTTCGTCCTCCGCGTGTGGGTCTCATGCGATGCCGCCATCCTCCGTGCATGACGACGCGTCTAGCTTTCAATTAGATCGTCGTTTTCACCGCACCACTCGGTTTTATCCTGGTTCCGATGGAATTTCCAGCAGGAGTCAATAGTACTACTGACCCTTGTTAGAAACTGCATGGCAAACCTCAACTCCAGGTGAATGCGGCTCAAATTGATCATTCGAACATTCTTCAGACCTCACTAACTCCTCAGAGTTTTATGCCAAGCTACGATGATTTCATCAGGTGGTGTCACAATAATCAGAACTCTTGGTTCTACTTGTTCAGTTGCACACACTTGTAATTCATTTATTTGTCTCTCTCAATCATCTTTTCTTGGCCCTTGGATCCTTGATTCTGGAGTGTCTGATCATGTTACCAGTAATAAAGGTCTTTTCTCTTCCCTCTGATTTTTTAGCTATTATAACTTCTACAAATGGTTCTCAAACCCGATCTGAAGGGATTGGTACAGTTCAAGTTCTACCTTCTCTCTTTGTTACTTTTGTTCTCTATGTATCGAATTGTCCGTGTAATTTAGTTTGAGTCAACCTTTTAACTTGTTCTCTTGATTGTATTGTCACCTTCACTAAAGATAATTTTACCCTACAAGACTGGCGTTTAGGACGGACGATTGGCGTCAGATGTGAGTCTCAAGGTCTTTACTACCTTTCTGTATCATATAAGACATGTTAAGTCGCAGATTCTTCACTCAGTATTGTCATACCCCAATTTTGTCCGGGCATATTTAAATTTTTGTAAAATCGATTTCATTTTTAATTTGTATCATATGCACAGCATGACATGCATTCCATCATAAATAATACTTAAAATATCAGGCAGGATAAATCTATTGAGGATACAGACAAATCGGTTAAATTGTTTCTCAAGAAGGTGCAAATCAGCGGGTAAAAAGTTTCAAAATTAAAATTACAGACACCAGTATTATTAATCTACAGTTCACGTAGTTTAACCTGGTGTGCTCGTGGTATTTTTCAGCGGCTGTTTCGGTTGCGTTTTGACCCGCCTGAGCCTTTTAACCGGTGCAAATTTATTTCATAGTTTGAAGAAACGCTGTATTTTTTCAATAAGTATATTTTGTGCTGATTATTTTAATGTGTCTGATTTAATTTTTCGAATAAATTTATATCCAATTTCTATTTTTAATCAGATCATTTTATTTTCTTTATTCAAAATATCAAACTAAATAATTAGAATTTTTATTTGTGATAATCATATTTTTAGTTAAGAATAAATAACAATAATAATTTTTAAAATAATAATATTAGAATAAGATAACATTGGATTCTCCTTTTTTTTAAGTTGACAGCATATTCAACTCCTCTCTTCTCTCAACAGGTTTTCTCTCCACTCACAGACATAAACTCTCTTTCCCTGCTACCTAGAGCCACACACAAAATCACTTTCCCTGCTACCTAGAGCCACACACAAAATCACTCACCTATCTCACTCCTCAATGACTCTCTTAAAAAACTAAAAAATAAGATAAAAAAGAAAGAGGTGACTAGATCCCCTAGAGTAGCCTTCTCTCTCGTCAAGAAGAAAGAAGAAGAGGCCAACGCACAAATAAAAAGGAGGACATTTTCTCCTTCCATAGGGGATGACACCATTATCCTCATCAAATCTCAACCACCATTAACGATCCCTTACCTCTATCTAGCAAACCCACAAACTAACCCAACAAATCCAATGATTTCAGTCTAATCTCTTCGATAACCTCCATTCACCACCGCTTTCCACCTCCTAACAAAGCTCCGGTGAAACTCCATAAACCAACAACCAAATCCGATCCAAATTCCTGCGGTTTTTTTTTCTTCCGGCGACGTCATCACCCACCGACACCACCACCATCTCCGCCGTCAATCCAATCCGTTCAGTTCAGAAATTAGTTTCACTTCAACAGAGGTAGCTTCCGTCACTCTCATCGGTAATCACTTGAACTTGCTGAAGTGATTGTTGTCTATAGCATTATTTATTACCTGAACTTACTGAAGTGATTTTTGTCTATAGCATTATTTCGTTCCTTTTGGTTATTTCTTATTGTATTCCATTTGTGTGTATCGCTTACCTGCCACTGCTGTGCTTTGTATATTTGAAAGCATGAATTTATAGTTTGATGCGATGTTTATTTGGTTTAAATCACATTTTTTATTTTGTTATGATATCATGTAAGCTTGGTAAATATACTTGAGTGCTGCTACAATATTAGTTAAATTTTTTTTACTTAGCATTTTCGTGCATATGCGTTGATTGTTGGACAACATCCTGGGGAAGTTATTGCTATGAATGGTGTCGAATTTCCTCTTCATTGTTTTTTTTTGTTGACTTGTGAGCTGAGTTTTTATCTAATTAATGCTTGGTTGATATATGTTTGTTGTGAGATTTAACTAGTCCTTGTCCACTCATTCCATACATTTCTATTTCATAGTGATTAATGATTTTAAAAATAGTTACATTGTCTTGTTGGAAGTTGGATACGTTGTAATTATAGTATTCATATTAATATTCAAGTTATTAGAGTGTTTTGTTTTTAACACTCTACAGTAGTCATATTCCTACATTGATTACATTAGAATATTGTGGTGTAGTCACTAAATAATCAAGATATAGTATTCAAGTTGCCGTTGTTCATTTCGATGCGCTTTTAATCGATTTTTTCCCAATGGACTCGACAATTCCATGTCGTTGTACCATCAAAATTTCAATAAATTAATAGGATTATTTCACCGTGTTATGAGTTCGCGAATAACATTGATCATTGTTATCTCGCACAAACCGGTTCGAGCACACCGATTCAATTCAATCAAGTAAATCGACATTATTACCCATTTTTCTTTCTTTTTTTTGATTTAATTAATTAATTAAAAATTTTAATTAGTTTAATTTTGATTAATCAATTTTAATTAACTTAATTATTTGATTTAATTAGATGATTTTGATAATTAATCTTAATTAATTCAATTAATCGATTTAACCAAATTTTTAATAAATTAATTTTGTTAAAACAGAAATTGATCGATTTCTCCCACTATCACAACTTCACATTATTTCAAACAAAAAAACTATTTCATGTCATCAATTAATTCATAATCACTTTCAATTCTATTCCAAACCAATTCATCATCGATTCAAAACAACTTCGAACCATTTCAAAAATCACACAATTCTCGATTCAAATGTCGAGTCATTTTTTTTAAACACCTTTGTAAGTCGATTGCTTTCTAGCATCGCTATCAACCTCCCATAGCTTACTCTTGGACTTTCTTACAATGAGACCTATACGGTTTTATTTAATCTGTTAGATGAATTATTCACTAAATAAATTCAATTCATTCACAAGAATGTAAATTTTAAAACCTCGATCCGACATCGAAAGTTAAATTAAAATACTTAATCACATCAAACACCATTTCATTTGGAAATGAAAAGGGGGATGGCTTTGAGTTTTCAATTCCTCTCCTCGATTATTTGAATACGAGTTCTCTTACTCGGTTAGTCAAATAGTCGTCATTTCCATCCACTTAAGCACAAGCGAGTCAAAACACTTTTATAATAATGAAATGAAAAAGGAGATGGCTTTGAGTCTTCAACTTCTCTCCTCGATTGTTTGAATACGGGTTTTCTTACTCGGTCAGTTAAACACTCGTCATTTCGTTACAAACTTCTAAACCCGATTAAATCAAATTATTTTCATAATAATCTAAATGAAAAGGGAGATGACTTTGAGTTTTCAACTTCTCTCCTCATCTGTTTGAATGCGAGTTCTCTTACTCGATTAGTCGAACAATTGTCATTTTTCCGCAAAATCAATAAATCAATCAAAACTGTACGAAAGGAGAGATGGTCTTGAGTTTTCAATTCCCCTTCTCAAATGCTTGGATATGAGTTATCTTACTCAGTCATTCAAGTACTTGTCGTTCATTCTAAAATACGTCAACCATACGCAAACCTATTTTCATAATCACTCAGATGAAACAGAAAGTGGTCTAGAGTCTTCTATTCTCTTTCCCGATTATTAGGATACGAGTTGTCTTACTCGATTATCCGAATATTCGTCCTCCGTTCAAAATACCTTAATTATTATCAAATCCTTTCTATAATTAAGGATGGAAAAAGAAAGTGGTCAAGAGTCTTCTATTCCCTTTCCCGATTGTTAGGATACGAGTTGTCTTACTCGACTATCCGAGTAATCGTCATCCAACCAAAAACATCATAACCAATCAAACAAAATATCCAACATATTAATCCAACTTGTCACCCTCGTGTGACCAAAACTCTTTTCAAAAAGGAACACTGTTGATCCTTTCTAATGCGCACAACAAACCAATGCTTAAGCCTCCGCCGAGAGTAGACAAGCCAGCGTTTAGCCTTTAGAACGCGATCTAAACAGTTGTTCATAAAAACACCAACCAACCGTAGTTCCCTGAACTACGAATGCTCTGATTTCCTTATTTAAGGATACGTAGGCAGGAGATTGCTGTATCTTCGCGAGCACACTAATAAAAAACCTCCCCTTTCTCCTTTCTGAGGTTCTCATCCATTTCAATTTCTAATATTTTATAACCCAAACATAACAAACAAACATAAATTAACACACGAAACACACATTAGAACTAAAAGGTTCCCGTTGAGTACAACGGACGTAAGGGGTGCTAATACCTTCCCCTTACGTAATCTACTCCCGAACCCGAATATGGTTGCGATGACCATTATTCCATTACCTAAAGGTTTTATCGATATTTCCCTATCCCTTTATTGGGATAAATAAAGTTCGGTGGCGACTCTGTTCGAACTAATTTTTCCGCGACCATCGCGAGGAATCGCATTTTTCGAGATGCGACAAGTATCCATGAACAGTTAGGTCATTCAAGTGTAGGGATAAACTTGACACCAACTTCTCTAGTTTGTGAAAACATGAATGACATAACTGAACATTGATAGTGAGTGGAGAATATGTGGATGAGTATATCTTAGATGACACAGAGAGTTAGTAAAAGCCTTGAGACTCATATTTGACGTCAATCATCTGTCCCGAACGCCAGTCCTGCGGGGTAACATTGTCGTTAGTAAAGGTGACAACAAAATCAAGAGAACGAGCTAAACGACCGACTCAAAGTAAATTAAATGGGAAATTAGGTATCCGAAGAACAGAAGTAACAGAGAGAGAATATAGAATTTGAATAATATCAATCCATTCGAATCGGGTTTGAGAATCATTTGCAGAAGTTATAGTAGTTAAGAAACCAGAGGTAGAGAGGGAAGAGAAAAGACCTTTATTACCGGTAAATGCACCAGAATTAAGGACTCAAGGGTTAAGAAAAGACAATTGAGAGAGGAAAACAAATGAATTACCGGTGTGTGCAATTGAGGCAGGGGAACCGGAGTTCTAATTATTCCCACACCATCTATTGAAATTATTGTAGCTTGGTGTAGAGCTTTGAGGAGTAGGTGAGATTCGAAGAATATCTAAATGATCAATTTGAGCCGCATTCACCTGCCATTGAGGTCTGCCATCCAACTTCCAGCAAAGGTCAATAGTATGCCCGAGTCGATTACAATGTTCACACTTGGGACAAGGTTTAGAGTTGGATGGTCCTCCTTGAATCCAATTTTGATTGTTGTTAAAGGACGCAAGGGCAGCAATGTCGGTTGGTGCAATGGCAGCAAGAGATGGAAGGGTGGTAAGAGGCTAAGTGATTGTTTTGCATGTACTTGAAGAACGATAACAGAGGCAGCAAAACTCAAAATTTGATCACGAATGGCAGAGTACTCCTGAGGAAAATCATGTAGAGTAATAAGCATGAGAAGGTGTCGCATTGCTCACGTGACTTCTCTTGTTCAACTGTGGTGCAACCAACAGGAGGTAGGAGCTCATTAATATCATGGAGTGCACTATAAACTTCGTCGAATATATGTTGACATAGACCCCTCAATCTTTTTAGGAGTAATAATATTCAACAATCTATACACACTCCATATAGACGTTGAGTGTCAGTCATGGAGAGTTGGTTCGTGTGCACCCAAACTGATTCACACGTGATATGGAGATGGAAGATCGGTTTGATATCGGGATGAAGAGTGAACTTGATTACGCTGATAGTTGAGCATCAATCTATTTCCATTTCAGCTTTTCAACTGCACCCACTGTGTCGGATTTTGTGGTGAGGTGATCCTTGTAGTTTTGACCATGGACCAATAATTTGATATCATCGACCCCAACTATCGTAATTGGACCCAATCAATTTTTCTATTGAGAGTGGAGAAGTGACATAGTTGGTGAAATTGTTCTTCGAAACAGAGGATTCACCAGATTTTTCGTGAATGAAGAAAAAAATCTAAGGTCAAATCTAGGAAAGAGACATGACGGCGAGTAGGGCGACTGAAAAGTCGTCGGAATCAAACACCGAACGTGCTGTCACGCGCAGGTTAGGTTGTTGCGCGAGTGGCCCACGCGCAGAGGTTACAGCGGTGCGTGTGGAGGCTTTTGGCGGTGAAACTTTGGGGAACGAACGAATTTGAGGAGGCACTTCTGCCGGTAGTGCTAGTTTGCCAGAAAGTCGGTTAGAAACAATGGTGGCGGTGGCAGTGTGGTGGCGATCGGAAAATTGATGTCGGAATGAGTCACGGTAGTGGATGGAAGGCAAACCAGAGTTAGGACACGGTTTGCCGGGAAAAAAATTCTCACGGGAAGAGAGTGGATCAACCGGTTAAAATACAGTGAAAGGTTGTTTTTCAATAGGCTCTGGATACCATGTTAAAATATGAGAGAATGAGAGACATTTGAATAAAATTGTGTCTGAATAACACTACGGAGGTTGTATTATGTAGTTAAATTTACAACTCATCGTATTAATTATATAAGAAATATGCTAGAGTTGTTCTATTCTACATAAGCTAAGAAATATAAGAAATAACACTACAGTTGTTCTATTCTACATAAGCTAAGAAATAGAGCATTTAGTTTTTGACATATAGTTCATCTGGTTGTCGTATAATTGGGAGTGCATTTGAGATAGTAAGCTCTCCTATTTCTGAAATAATATGTATTTTGTACTTTAAATTGCTTAGTTAATTATGTTTCAATTGATTTTACAATTATTTAGGTTCGAATTAATAATAATTGTTTAAAGCAAGAGACCGTGAATGATGTGGTATTTGTGATGATTAATTCAAGAATAAACAAGCGAGTTAGAAAAGCAATTAATTATAATATTGAGAATATCTTCTTATGCTGATTGGATTGTGCATAATGTAAAAATTTGGATATAGATGCTCCAATTGTAGATGATTTGGTTGAAGTTGTAGAAACTAGTGGTAGTGGTGGTGCAAATGATTCGAGGTTCCTAATGTTGATGAAGATGGACATATAAATTTCATTGATGAGAATGAAGATCATATGGAAGATGATCATGAATTTCCTAAATGATGATTGAATAATATCCTAAACTAGATATCTAGAACTGTAGTTTCTAGAGATTTATTGATTATGAACTTATATTGTGGGACTGTTTATGAACCTGAATTGTATTTTGTGTTTTGAATCGTAATCTTATATTATAAATTTTTAATTTAGTGTTGTGACTTAGAGGTAATTTCCTTTATGCTATTTTGTATGCATATATAATTTTGCATTTGAGATAGAATTAGGTTTTAATATTAGGTTTAGCTCATTCTTATAAAACCGGTTTGTAATGTAAAATGTATACTCTTTAGAAACTCTGTTCAAGCTTAATCTCTTTTCAATGTAGGAGTAGGAGTTGGATTTTTCCAAATACACCCTCTATTGTCCAATATATTGGGCTTGGTGCATGAATAATTTGGTGGGTGATCCGGATGGATAAGTTCTTAGACCATATTATGTTTTTATATTGGATTTAATTCAACGTTACAAATTGACTTGTAAGGAGAAGGGTGTCACTCTTTATACAATCGTTTCAGACCTTCTCTCTTTTAAATGTGGGACTTGGGTTTTTCATGTTACTAGACAAGAACTCGAGTTTGAGAACTGATCTCAATCTTATACTTTCTATCACTTTTCCCTCTGAATTTATCACAGATATGGAGTGCTAATAATACAACTATAAAGAAAACAACTAGTCGTTATAAGAAATCAAACAAAATACATGCAAACCTGGTATCTTTGCGACCCCATTTTAGTGTATTGCACCTGTCTCAAATTAGCATTCTCCAATTCCTTAATATAGGTTCCTCCTGCATAATGAAATTTTAAACTCATGACAGTCAAAAGGTGACACCCACTTAAACTTTGACCATTTTATTTGTAATATTATGTTCAATTACTATCAAAATCAAAAGGTATTGAAGTATTGAGTTTGTAAAAGATCTTTTGAGCATTCATTTCAGCCTCTAACACCTTTGGATGTTAATGGTGGATTTAGTCCCACATTACTTAGAGATATGACTAATATAGTGTTTATAAAGCTTGGACAACCCTCGCCTTACAAGTTGGTTGCTCTCATCTTACAAGTCGGTTTTATAATATTGAATTAGGCTCAACCAAAAATTCTAAGATGGTATTAGAGTATGTACTAGATCTGTTGTTGGCCTTCCCGCATCGTATAAAATGGTATCACAATCTGTCCTAGATCTGTTGTTAGGCTTCCCGCATCATCCATGCTTCAGACTCATGGGCCCAAGCGTGATGTGGTCTCTTGAAATTTTTGCTTTCATTGTGGTCCTCCCTTAGCTGCTGACTGCAGCATTTGGGATGCCTTCGTTATGGCATTTGGGATGCCTTCATTATAGTCTCCAACACCTTCATTGTGTTGGATGTGAAGGGATGAATTTGATCTCACATTGCTTAGAAATATGGTTGGGACGATTTAGGAAGCTTGGGCAACCCTCATCTTACAGGTCGGTTTTGTAAAATTGAGTTATGTCCAACTCAAAATACTAAGAGCTATATACAACATACCCACAAATATTTCTACTTACCATATCTAAATGTTTCTTTCAAACACTTAGCACACATAGATATTTATATTTTCAACTTTCGAAGAAACATTTTGTTTGAAAAATGGCCAGACTGATTTAAAAAAACATCATCACAAAAAATAAGCAGAAAATAAAAGGAACTAAGATTACAAATCCAAATTGATTTAGATAAAAAGTGGAATAACCTACTCTGCGCAAATGATTGATGAATTTCAGTGGTTGAACTTTTATTTTCATCAAGTCTACTGATGTTTTGAGGAAAATTATCGTCTATAACATCAGCAGATGCAGTTTCAGCAGAACCATCACCACTTAATAATGACTCCACAAAACGAGACTTGTGATCTTCCATGTTGTCTTCTAGTTTGGTTAGCGATTCCCCTGTAAGTTTTAAAATTCATATCTTCTAAGGAAATTTTATATTAAAGTGTTAAAGAAAATTCATATCTTCTAAGGAAATTTTATATTAAAGTGTTAAAGAGTTAAATATGTTTTTAGTCTCTACAAAATCACAGTTTTAAGTTTAGACAATTAGACCCTATAAAAAATGTTTTCATTTCCAGCCTCACCTTTTACAAAAACTGCATGCTTTTAGTTAGGAACTAAAACCACTCAGTTTTTGTAAAAGATAGAGACTAAAAGTGGATAAATAAAATTGTAAGAACTAAACTTAAATGAGAGATTTCTTATTAGGTCTAAAAACATTTAACCCAAGTATCAAAAGAACCATACAAATAACATGACAGTCAGCAGTACAGAATCAAAGAAATCAAAGTTCAATAAAACATATAAAAAGGAAAAGGCTTACCTTCCATCCACTTCATAAAAACTGACGCATAAGGCTCAGTAATCACGAGATGAATTGGGACATCAGAAAATAGTTGGGACAAAGCATATGCAGCCACTTTATTCTGTGCGTCCTGCAATCAAGTAAACACTGCAAATACTGTATCCACAGAAAACAATTCCCATAAATGAAAAACTAGTGTATTGTTCCAAACATTTTACATAAATATGTAATGATCAACTCCATTGTTTACTTTGTGTTAAACGTGAAGAGAGACACTAGTCCACACATATTCAAGTAAAATCCAGTACAACCTTTTCAGTGATAGATTTGGTCTAGGGTTTGAGAGAGAGAAAAAACATAGAGTTAGCAGATAATGAAACTGAAGTTGTTAAATTGTATTATGAAATTCTAACTTGCTGAAAACTAAGCTCTGGTTTATGAAGAGAACAAAGTTGGTTATAAAAGTAATTGCGCAAGCATTAAAGATTGTGCTTCTTCAAATGAAGCTAGATGATTTCTACTCTCAATTAGTGAGATAACTCAAGTGTATTATTGTGGCAAATCTTCAAGCTAAACATCAGCTTAAAATCGAGTCACCAACAGCTGCTACAGAACTGATTACGGATTTGATTAAGAAGCCGGAGGAACTACAATTCTTCAGAAAAATGTTGTGAAGTTCAGGTTGCAGTTGCCGCGACTTGGTTTGCATAAAACGATGAAAGTGTACAAGAACTTTGTCCAAAAACTTTGAATGCACTAATGCTACCAGTGACCTGGGGAAGAATCGTGCCAGACAGTCCATGGGAGCCAGGACAGATGTGTCTGGCCCTGTTGCTCCCTCTGCTCACAGAGACGATTGTATCAGCTTGGCTATCTCTAGGCTGACAGCTCCATCTATAGGTGTTAGTTATAACTTATATCTGTTAGGAAAAAACCCTCATGCAGTCCTTAATCTTATATTACGGTAAAGATTTAGTCTTTTATCTTCTTTTTTTCAAATAGGTCCTTCAAATTTCGAAACATAACAATGTTGGCCTATTTTAGAATTTCCATTAAAAAAACATGTGACCATTACAATGATGAGCTGATCTGGAATGTCCAACTAAGCTTTTAGTGAAAAAACAAATTATTTACCCACTAAGTTGGGTCGGCTTATTAAAAAAATCGGGGAAAATGCAACGTTCATCTGTATGGAAGAACGCAAAGTTTGTCCCATCCTTATATACCCCAGGCAGTTCTGCTTCAAAATAAGTTGGATTACTGTAAAATGTCAGGGTTTGAATGGGCTTTAAGAACCCTAACTAGTTTTAATTTGGGGTTTCCTATTTATAATATAAAATATATTTAAAAATTAAAATTATTCATTTAAATTTATTCTGGTTTTTCCTCTAAACGACTAGTTAAACATTTCATATCAGCTCCATAACATCCGCATCATCACTGTAACGGACGGCCAATCTCGTTAACTTTATGAAGTTAAAGAAGCAATTTTAGAAAACAAAAAAAGACTAATCTGTTACAGTAAAACAACTTAAAGGACCACAAGACCAATTTGCCTAAAACTAATTACATGACCTCGTGAAAGTTACAAAATTTAAAACACCTATTTGAAAGAGAGAAAGTAAAAGGACAAATGTGGTACAATAAAATTAGATAAAGGACCAAGAGAACAATTTGCCTAAAATTAATTATATGAACTCGTTAACGTTACATAAGTTAAATGATCTATTTGGAAAGAGAAAAAAAAAGTTTAGAGTACTAATTTGTTACAATAAATTTAGATAAATGACAGCGGAAGGGTTTTTGTCTATTTGTAGCTATTGATGTTAAGTTGTGCAACTGTCGTACCAGCTTTGTAGTTTCTGGTAAACCATAACCTGTCTACAAAAGCTTTATTTACACAATCAAATACTTAGGGAACATTGAATACAGTTTCCAATCAAATTTCATATCTCTCACCTTTTTCTCAACCATAGAATCTTAATATGGGCATATAGATCACTCACCTCTGCAGATTGAAAGATTTCATTCTGATCTGGAAGCTTAAGTGTTACCAGCCCCCCGGCTTTTCGATTCTTTCCCCTCCCACTAGCTTTACGCAATATGCTTACAGTATAGGAAAAACTCTTTCCTCTGCCAAGTATTTTATTGAATTTTGGAGCTTCCCATCCTGATTTCTGGCATAGCTGATGAAGAATAGCCTTTGGAACCTTTTGAGGGTCTCCCTATCCATAGATAGGTTGTAACAAGTAAGAAATAGATATTGTCGGATCATATCAAGATATATATATATATATATATATATATATATATATATATATATATATATATATATGTATGTATAGACATACATATACATACACACACACATATATATATATATATATATATATATATATATATATATATATATATATATATATTCACATGGAAAAAGATATGGCATGCTTGGAAACAAACGACATCCATAGTTGTTTTTAATTCTATTGTTTACAAAAGAACAAACTGGTTAAGATTAAGAGTGAAAAAGTACATGTGGGGGATAAGAAACCCCCCTAAACAAAGTACCAAACCAGAAACCAGCCCGAGATAAAAAGATAAAGTCAATGAAGCAAAACTAACTGATCGCTCATCATATATGGTTAGCAAAACAACATTAAGAAGGCCATGATTTACACCAAATAGAAGAAAACATATAATCATATCTCAAAACAAGAGTTCTAAATTCAAGTCCAGGTCCATGAAGCATTTTATTTTACTATTTACGAAATATTGAAAAATAAAATAATAAAAAATTGTAAAAAGGGAATGTCATTATGAAAATCCAAGAAAACATCTCTTCCACCTTCCTTGACAACTATATACTAGTTTCAGTAAATCATTTACATGTCCAAAGCCCAACCAATGTAATAATATGTTTCTTCATGTTAAAGAGTCTCACATTGGATAAGATAGCCTAAACATATAAGTTAGGGCAATTCTTATCATACAAGTCGGTTTTGTAGAGTTGAGTTAGGCTCAACTAGAATTTTAAGATGGTATCGGAGCCTATACAAGATTCACTGAACCACCTACTATCAGGTTTTCGCTGTCGGACCACCCACCATTTATATCCACGCGCCAAGTCCAGTAATGCTAGGCATGGAGGGGTGCGCTAAAGAGTCTCACATCGGATAAGATATGGCTTAACCATATGTTTATAAGGGGGGACAATCCTCACTTTAAAAGTCAATTTTATAGGATTGAGTTAGACCCGACCACAGCTCTAAGATTCAAACTCCATGTTGCCAAAAGATATTGAGAGTAATTGGAAGGCACGTGGACTGCATTAAACTTCATCGAGATAGTCATGAAATGTAGCTAATAAAACTGACCTTCTTCCAAATGCCATCTAACTTATCCAAGTTCTTCTCAGATAATCTTTTGATTTTTTCTAGTTTCTGTGCTTTCAAAATATCAGAGTGTATTTCATTAGACGGCACATTCTCCAAGAAGAAACCGCCAAGCTCAATGTCTTCGGCCACTTCTTGTGCAGAATCTTTTTCAACATGAGCAGCTGGCAAGCAAGAACTAGCAAGATTTTCCTCCACGTTAGGAAGCTCCACAGCACCTCCATTTATTGCTTCCCCGTTAGAAGGCAAAATAATGGCTGAATCACTTTCTCCATCACCTGTTGCTTCTTCTGTCAAAGGCTCATGGCCCATGGATGCTCTCTCAGATGCATGGTTAGTACTGATTTGCTCGTATTCTAATGCCAAATTTTCATCTGATAATCCTGCTCAATGTTTTGTACAATCAACTAAAACGAATTGAATATCACAAAAAATATTGAAATAGATAAAAAAAATATAATTCAATTTAACCTAGAGCAGACAACTCCTCTTTCAGTTTCCGTATGATAAGGCCTGCCTGCTCCTGTTGTTTTTTGTCCCTTTTCTCCTTTGCCTTTGTAGCTTCTAATCTTGCAGCAAGATACTCCTTGGCAATAACATCATAAGGCCTAGGTTCACGGAGCTAATAACAAAGAAAAATATATCATAAACTCTTCGAACATGGTAGTTAAATTAGAATATTTTATTTAAGACCAAGAAGGGGAGGCTAAGATCATAAATTGTGGGATTGTAAGATCCTACAAAAATAATATATATATATATATATATATATATATATATATATATATATATATATATATATATATAGTTTTTGACGGGTGTGAGCCATTTGCTAGGGTCTCTTAGGTTTTGAATTGGGTCTACTTCATCCTTACAAAATTGTCTTGTAAGGAGAGAGGGTCTACCGTGTGTATGACCCCTCAATGAATAAATGAAAAATCAATTCATTTCATGTCAGGCCGTCAAGTGCGGTGCATGGGTGAGGGCCCAGGGAAGGTGGATTTGTCACTTTACATGACGCTAGTTTTTGACACATTTGATTCATACAAACATGGTGACACTATCCAGTCAATTTGATCAATTAATTTCAATATGGGAACTGGGACTTTTCCAATATACCCCATCTCGCCCAACACAATTGGCATTTGATGCATCGATAATGTGGTGGGTTGCATGATGAATATGTTTTGGTTCCATTTTAGGTTTTGAACTAGGTCTAACTCAGTCTTACAAAATCAACTTGTAAGATGAGGGGGTAACTCTTTATATACTATTTTTATATCGTATCTCTGAGTTTTTCTCAGTGGACAACTGGCTTTCAAGTTGTTAGCACGGTGTCTGAGCGTTTTTTATCTCTCACATTTGCATAAAATTCAACTGTATTCTGGATTTGAGGCATAACAAGATTTGAATAAACAATATATTAGAACTTATAATAGGTCAAGGAGTGTGAGAAAGGGCAAGAAATGTGCAGAGAGAAATTGAGAATCTTAATAAAGATGAAAAAGACATTTAATGATTTAACCCCAAAACATGTCTTGCAACAGGCAGCACTCTATTAAGACAACACAGAAGCTACTTGAAGTATTAACACAAAGCAGAAACCACTAGAATCGTGTGAATACAAAAGGAACCTACACAAAGATGCAATATGTACTGGAACAATATGAACAGCCAGATGATTATTAATCTTGAAGAAAAGGAAAAAAAAAATACCTTGTTTGCAGCACTATTTTCGTAAAAAGGATCATCTTCCCAAGACGTATTTTGATCCTGTAAAGAGCACAAAGTTAAGGTTGGTAGAATTTCAAGACAAAAGAAACACAGGCAATGGTTAAATGGTAATAGATAATCTGAGGTGGTTAAATTACATCTTGTTCCTGCTGCTCGACGTATTGCCTAATCCAATCGGCTTGAGATGATTGGCAAGAATCTAAAGTATCATTATTCAAGTGTCTCTTGATTAAGATGGGAGATTCTAGAAGTTGGTCCTTAGTTGTTGTGATAGATGGATCCGGTAAGGAAGTTGAAGAGTGATGTTGGTTTAATATAACACCAACAGAACCCCCTGCGGAGCCAATCATTATTATAAACACATAATGAATCTCCAAAGTTGGAGATAGAACACAAACCTTGATTATAATGAATCTCCAAAGTTGGAGATAGAACACAAACCTTGATTATAATGAATCTCCAAAGTTGGAGATAGAACACAAACCTTGATTATAATGAGAGGAAGTCCCGGTGGAAAACTTGAGTGGAAGTTCAGTTCCGGGCAAATTGAGGCATAACCAATCAAGAGCTGATTCAAATGTAGTAGAATCCTACAAATTGAAAGAATTGAATATCAAATGTAGTAGAATCCTACAAATTGAAAGAATTGAATATCAAATGTAGTAGAATCCTACAAATTGAAAGAATTGAATATCAAATGTAGTAGATTCTGACAAGTTGAAGAAAGGAATGGGGTGATACCTTGAGAGCGGAGAGAGCGAGTTCAATGTGATGATCGGTGAATCCTTCGCAAGAGAGTTTCTCGTAAACAGCTTTGAGCTTCTTCGCTTTCTGATCCTTTGTTAGGGTATCGTCGGCCGCGGGGGTGGGGCGGGAAGAGTTGAGCAAGAGGCGGCGGAGGCGGTTCTCGTTTTCAGCGGAAATTTGTAACTTGGGGGCTGATGAAGAGGATGACTGAGGACCCTTTCTGCTCTGTTTCTGATTCTTTTTCGGCGCCATCCTTCAACCTTTCGTGCCTCTTCTTCAGAGTAACGCCTTTTTTTAATATGCAATTGCAACAATGTAAATGTCTTTTTAATTAATTAAATTAAATTTTAAAATAACTAATATTTCAAATCATTTACTCAACTAAATACGGTTTTGTTTATGATTTTTTATTTTAATTATTTTAATCATAAAAAAACTGAAAATAAAATTGAAAATTAAAAATAATTTATAATATTATTTCATAAAATTAAATTACACAACGATTGAATAGGAAATCAATGATTTGGTCAATCGTAACGCCCTTTTGTTCCATATCTCGACGCATTCGCTTGCCTTCGAAATCTCCCTCGATTTATATGAGGTGTTTAGGATCTCCTAGTATTGGCTTAAGGCAATGGTGGTTGGTGTGATGGTCCTGGTATATCTAACAAATTTTTAATTATTTATACCTAGGAGACGGGGGTGTGGTAGTCGAGTTCGGTGCACATGTTCTCGTACTTTGGTCGTGATGGATGGGTCACTTGTGGACGGGTTGGTTGGTTGAATCGGGACATTAAATCGTTTTAGAAACAAAATAATGGTTCTTGTGGTGGTTGAGTGCTTTGACAATGTGGTGTTTGGGTGTATGTTGGTGGGGGAGCTATGGTGGGATGGGTGGAATCGTATGAATCATCAGGGATATAATAAAACGTAGTGGTGGCATATAGTTGTTGGTGGTATGGGTTATGGTCTTGGTTTTGTGTTTGAGTGTTCGTTGCGGGGTTGAGTGGTTGGGTGTATCTGGTATGGTGACGTTGTGAGGTTAGTCGTTGAATTTGGATGGGTTGACATTGTTGTTGGGTTTGGTAATGGCGTGGGGTTGGTTGTTGGACGGGGGTTTGTTGTTGGGTCTGTGATGACTAAGCTCGTTGGCTTGGGTCGATCAAATACCTCAACTCAAACACAAATTGTGTCGTTGTAACCGACCTATACCAATTCATATAATTTTGAGTTGGTCTAGCATCATACAATAGGTTCGTTTAAGATGTGTCGATGTCGATTCCTTCATTGACACACATTTTCGTAGCGAACTTTTTCCAATCAGAATAATCTCGTTGGGCATCAACTCTTAATTGATGTCTGTCTCTCAAACACGTCGGAGGGTCTAGAATTTGTTTTTGCATGTCAAATTGTAGTTTGACACGGTCACTCTGGTGCATCTCCACAGTAATGAGCTTGATGATTTATGTTTTTAATGTATAAACTAGAGCATCATTAGGGTTAACCCGATGATCGAGACCTAGATACGACCTTCAGATAAATTGTATAAGAAAAATACATGATTATATGATTATATGATTTATAATTTGGTAATGTTAAAACCAAAATTAGAGTTGTTTAGTTGTAATACATCGCCTGATCTAAGGTGGTCTATAAGATTGCGATAGACTATTATAGTTTGTTTGAGACATCTATTATAGTTAATCCCCATAACAATCCACATAAATCGAAAAGATTGAAAATAAATTTTATATATATATATATATATATATATATATATATATATATATATATATATATATATATATATATATATATATATATATATATATATATATATATATATATATATATAGTATAAAGTATTCAATTCGAAGAAATAAAATAAAATAAACTTACTTTGTTGCGAAGGGAAATGTGAATGACTTCTCGTTGATCGGGGTGAGTGACAGTATTCTCGACCAACCTCATGCTTGTAGGAAAAAGGCGCAAGAATAAAACGAACAAATATCCTTTTGTGCATTTTTAAACAAATGATTATATAGATGGGACAAAATGTAACAATCCAATTTTAGTATTTAATTATTATATTATTATTATTATATTTTATTTTATTTATTTAGAGTATTAATTAATTAATTGGTTGTTAGGTAGTAATAATTGATTATATTAATTAATTTGGTGTGTTAATTAATTATTTAGTTGATATGAGATATAATGAATAATTGAATTAATTAACTTGGTGTGCATATTGTGTCAGTTTAATTTAATTGAACTAATTACAGATGTTTAAATATTAGGTCTTATTGGGCCTATTAATTAAATTAGAGGTATCATGCTTTAAGCCCAAATAGAATATTAGTATATAAGAGGTGAGGAGAGTGAGAATTAGGATTCATTTGATCATTTGACAACAATAGAGAAAGAGAAGAGGAAAAGTAAGGAGAAGAGGGGAAGAACAAGAGATGAGCTAGGGTTTCCAGAAAATCGAAGAGGTAAGGGGGGAATCCTTATTATTATGGGTTAGTATGATGGGGTCAATGGGTAGAAGTATGTTTAGGTTAAAATCCCTAATTTTGTATGGTTTTGGAATTGTTAGGTTTTGATAAGTATTCTCGATTTCTTGGATTCTAGATATTGAATCGGAAAGCGGTGAAACGTTGGGTTCACATTGAGGTACCGCATGCATAGAGTCACATGTCTTGCATTGAGTCACATTAGAGTTATGTAAAAATTGAATATATGCGTTGATGTGATTGTGATGTGTGTATGAGATATGGTAATTGAATTTGGTGATGTTTGGACACATAATTTGGTAAATTATGTGATTATGTGATAATTGTAGTTATGTGTATATTTGGGAATATAGTATTGGATTTTAATATTATACTCTTTGCGTTTTGGTGGATGTTTGGAACATGTGAAATAAATGTTGATTAATATTATTTACATGGTTATACGAAGTGTGATAAATTCCTCTAATTGTTGATTTAATCATTGTGCCTTATTATACTTCTTCATAATGATTTGAATTCTCATCCTTTCTGTTTGAATGTTACCTTTACATGGGTATCGTGCAAATACTAAGGAGTAGTATTGCTGAAGTAAGTGGACGGTAGCTCGCTCGAGATTAGCCGGAGAGTTTCTGTATTTTAGTTTGAAGACTAGGTAATGAGTCAATGCTCTGGTCATGTAACACTGGGTAGATTAGTAGTATTGAACTCGTATCCTATTTGGATAAGTATTATGTTACTACTTGTGAACATGCTTATTTGCAATTGTTGTTGAGAGGCCATAGTGCCAAATATTCTGATTATGGTTTTAGTTTATTTTGAAGAGATTATTGAGAGATGATCATGGTATGGGACATGGATCATTTGATGAAATGCATGAGTATTCATTATTTTTCCGCTGCGAACGCATATTCTTGAATATTCATGATAATTAAAAGGTGTTATTTTAAATGACCAGGTGTATTTTATATTGATGATGAACGATGTTTGGTTTTTGAAAGCTCTTAGTTTTTGGAAACGTCGATGTGACGCCCTTTTGTTTATATGCGTGCTTATTTACTCTAATTAAATGCTAAGTATTTTGGGGTAGAAAAAGGGGTGTTACACAAAACACCTGAACCACAACTATATTTTCCTATTTTATTTATGTTTCTTAACAACGACAGATACATATTATTTATCGTATTACTAGTAGTTTCCGAAAATAAAAAATCACCAAATAGAATTATAATATAACACCGAGTTTTAAGTATTTGAACGTCATAAAGGATGGTTCAGTGTATATGAGGTCGTGGATCACAACGAAGGGAGACCAAGGGGATACTATCGAGTGGAACTAGATAGAGGTTGATGCGACTATGGAAAGTTCCAAACCTTTTGTATGTCTTGCTCCTATGTCATAGCAGCATGTTCAAAGGCTTTGCAGGACCTTTCCAACTTACTATTTGTCATTTACAAAGTCATAAACATATTCAATATTTACAACAATAGCTTTTTGGTGGTAGTAGAGGAGGATTATTGGCTTGCGTGTCAAGGGAAAATAGTCTGGCACAATTAAAAAATGCAAAGAAAGAAAAAGGGTCACCCAAACAGCACACGTATTCGAACCGAAATGGATACGACGAATAAATTTGTGAGATTATGTAGTTCATGTCGTTAGTCCAGACACAACTGTACAAATTGGCCAAATACTAGACCAAGCACAACAACATAATTTTATATGTAACCATTTTACTTTTAATAGAAAAATAACTTTCATTTCATAAATATCATAACATTCGGTTACAACAATTTAAACAACAACTAAACAATAATTTAAACAACAATTAAACAAAAAGACAGACAAATACAAGGACTAAACAACATAACTATGCGATTACAATCATTAGGAGAATTTCCTTAGAATTGTGCATCATAATGTGAACATCTCTATCAGTTTTAACTGAGTCCCATAAACAACTTTCCCCATTGTCGTTGTACACCATAACTAGCATTTGAATTCTTCTGATCTTTTCACCCTCGACAATGTCTCTATCTAAGAACAGATCAACATCCTATTAAAATGCTCGAACTTTTTTGTGTTCCAAAGTCGAATCTTCATTGGATGCTTTACTGCCAAATAAATTAAACAGACATTTCTCATGTGAATATAAAAACATGTATATGAAGACTGAAGAAAAATTGAAGGATATACTTAGAAGATGTGTGAAAATGATGGGGAATTGATGCAGTATTTATAAAATTCCTAAACAAAGAAGTAGTCACTGGCTATAATGCATGCTCATATAGGATGCATGCATGTGCCATTTGCATTGACATCATGTACATGCAGTTGCCACAAGGGATGACGCTTATGTACAAAATTTCAATGCATGCACCACTATAAGTGACTACTCCTTTTGCCAACAATTTTTTTTGTTTGAAACATGGTTATTTTGGTAAATTATTTGAAATATTTATTATTTTAGAATTTAATTTAAAAATATTGCTTATTTAAAAAAAATATTCCAAGAATGTCATACAACACATTTCATAAGAAAATTCATTTTCCAATCACGCAACTCATTTTTACAAACTGGTATCATCATTAATAATAATGTCACATGAGTAAAAAAATTGAAACTATCCATCCACTAGTAACAATACTTACAATTATCCTTCACCCCTAAATTTTATATAAGTTGACGATTATATCCTTTTATAAATAAGTCAAATTGATGGAAAAAAATCATTTTGTTTTGAAGTTGTTCATCCATGTAGTATGAGGTTAGAGAAATAGACAATTTTTTGTGTTCCACATATCTTAGGTTGAAGTTGTCTAATTCATTCATTGTTCCAGAAGTCTTACATTGAAGTTGTCTTGTCCATATTTTACCATAAGAGATCTTAAGAGTAAGTTGACATGACCATCCTTTTTTTAAAGATGTTTATCGAATAATTTGGACTAAGATATTCGGTCCTTGTCATATTTGGTAGTCAATTTTACTTGACCACATATCTTTAGTATAAGACTTTTGAAAATGTTAATTTTTAGCCATCAAAGATATTGAGTTAGAGTCATCTAGTTTTTTTTTCAAATATACCTAAAATTATCTTTTTTACTAGTTATCTGTAGTCAAGGACACGATGGTAAGGTTATTCCGCATAAAGGTATAGGACAAGAAGCATTACAAACTCAACACGCAGTGAATGCACGATAAGAGTGGGAAGTTGGACTTATGAAGTAGTTGCATCATTTTTCACGAGGGTCGTACGACACGTATATTCTGGTACGATGTGAACAGTATATTGGTCGCCACTTATGATACAAAGAGATAAGTATTTATTTTTTATTAAGTTGAATGATTGTTAATAAATTATTATTAATATTTATAACTTATACTTTAGATGTCTTTAGGAGCGAACACCGAAGAAAGAACTTAAGATTGTAACTCATGGTAGTAATTTAATAGAGCGGATTCCACGACATCTCCCTCCTATGATATATGAATGGTTGGATGCCTTTGGTTTATTCTCACTTTAGAGAACCAATTTAAAGAGGATTTATGTCAAATTGGTACCTGCTTTTGTTGAGAGATGACATCCATAAACCTTGTCAAACCATGTGTCATATAGTCAAATGACAATCACTCTAAATGATGTTTATTTTCTTTTTCACCATTGGATTAAGGGTAATTTTTTGGATGCTCTGTCAAATATAAATGAATAAGGTGTTGTTGCTCTTGTTGTTGACATTCAGGGAGTGACCGTAAAGGAGATTACACAAGAAGTCTATGGTTGTAGGGGCTAGAGTAGCTGCATACTTTATTTTAACATCATCAAGGTATTGATCAATTCAACTATACCGCCAAAGCGTATATGTTGATGCTGGTCGAATCCACTAGTTTCACTAACAAAAGATTTACTATTGTACAAACAAAATATCTTTTTAGGAACTTGTCAGAATATGGTAGATATAGTTTAGGCACAACTATTTTAGTCATGTTGTACATGTTTTTAAGAGATGTCTCTATTTACTTTTGTTGGGAAATAATTAAATAATCAAAATATTTTTTAGGCGGGATACTTTTCCAAACCTGTGCAATTTAAATAGAAAACCAACATAACCAATTCAAGAGTATAATAATAATAATAACAAAAAGTTAAAATAACAAGAAAACTAAAATTTTAACGTGAAAATCTTATCTCAAATTTAGAGAATGAAAAACACTGGACATAATCTAGTAAAATCTTCCACTATATTAATAATGGGTATACAAAAGTCTTCTTAGTAACATTAAGGAGTAACAATCTTCATTGATAAATCATAAATGTGGGAAAGAAATTTCAAACAACTCCTTCATAAAATGTGGGTAAACCAAAACTACTCCATGGGAAGATAAAACTAATCCATGTGAGTATAAATAAAATTAACTCACTGATATGAACGACATAATGAGTTTGTATATCAAACTTATAAGGTTTGATACACTCATTTACTACTTGTGCCTTTTCGTCTTCTTTACTAAATTCTTTGAATCCCTTGTTAAGTTGCTTATTTGTTGTGATGCTTTAGGGATTAAGAAATCCTTTAAATACATGTCAATTGAGTTTGAACCAAATAAAACAATTCACATAAAAAAATTCTTTTTCTTTTATTTATTTATTTATTTATTTATTTTTAAATAAATGGTGGGATCCACTTTAAGAGTGAACTCACCCTACAAATATCCCCTCACGACTCAAGTGGGAAATAGATGTTCCATCATGCTCACCTTTTTTCTATATTTAATCATCTTTGTCACAGGTAAAGTCTTTTTCATGATACCTGAACCATTTTTGCCAGTATGAATCTTCTAAAGTGAAAAAACAACTTTGTCTCTAATGTATCTTGTATTCAATGATATCGTGCCTTAATGTGCTTTAATCTTTAATAAAAAGTCGGATTCTTACCAAGATGAACTACACTCTAACAATCAAATAACAACCTAAATTTCTATTGCTCAACACCAAACTCTTGGAGGAATTTATTCGTCCATAAAAGTTATTTAGACGCTTCAGTTGTTGCAATATACTCAATATCGGCAGTTGATAAAGCAAAACACTTTTGTAACCATGCTTGCCAAGACATAAATCCCCCTACAAAAGTTATCATGTATCCAGAAGTAGATTTTCTATAATCAATATCATCAACCATGTGTCCATTTGTGTAACCATCTAACACATGATCACCGCTCCTAAGGCATAATCACACTTTAAAAATACCTCTAAGATATCTAAGAGTCCACTTCATTGATTGTTAATGATCTTTACTAGGATTAGAGAGAAACTGACTAACAACACCAATAAGAGGATCAATATTTGGCCTTGAGCATACCATGACATACATCAAATACCAATTGCATATGCATAAGGATCATTTTTCATATCTTATTTATCTTCTCCACTCGTAGGACATTGCTCAAAATTTAATTTGAAATGACTAGAAAGTGCAGTACTCACATATTTTGAATTTCCCATGTTAAACCTCTCTAACATCTTCTAAATGTAATTATGTTGAGACAGCCACAATTTACCTTTCTTCATGTCACACGTAATTCTCATGCCAATGATTTGTTATGTAGGACCCAAATTCTTCGTTGCAAAAGACTTGCTTAACTCTTTATTTAAGATTCAAATTTCCGTAGTATCATGATCAACAATCAATGTGTCATCAATATATAACAACAGAACAATATAATCACCATCAATTAATTTCTTCACGAACACATAATTATCAACAATGGTTTTACCATAACCATTTCTTTCCATGAAAGAATCAAACTTTTTGTACCATTGTCGCAGAGCTTGCTTGAGGTCAAACAAACTTTTCTTTAATCTACAAACAATCTCTTCTTTACCTTTGACTTCGAACCTCTCAAGTTTCTCCATGTAAATCTCTTCCTCCAAATAACCATGAAGGAAAGTAGTCTTCGCATCAAGTTATTCAACCTATAGATTCAAGCTAGTGGCTAATCCTAACACAATTTGAATAAATGTCATCTTCATCATAAGTGATATGTTTTATTCAAAGTCAATACCTTTTCTTTGATTAAAATCTTTCACAACCAATATTGCTTTATTTCTTGGTTGAGATTTATTCTCTCTTGGCTTTATATTGTATATCCATTTATTCTTTAGTGTTCTTCTACCCTTAGGAAATTTCACCAACTCGCATGTGTGATTCTCATGCAAGGAATTCATCTCTCCTTGTGTGGCCTTCAACCATTTTTATTTATCAATATTTGAACTGGTATCTTGGTAGTTTTTTGGATCTCCATTATCAATGATCATCACATGATCGGAAGATGCAAAATGCATGAGGTATCGTCCTTTGTGATGGACATCTCACTACGTGAAAGATAAAAATACGACGTCTTTGAATTCCATTTCTCTACAAACACTGGCAACATACCATGGTTAATCATAACATAACTGGCTCTACACAAGTCTCGCATCCCAGATAACCGCACCGCATCCTGAAACCACTACTCAGCAGGCTGCGGAATACCCGCAATCTTATGATCATGGTTGATGCATTTTAAAGCATCACGATCCTATAGAAAAATAAATCATCGTCAGAAACTGGGAATATTATAACAAATGTGTTTCAAAGATTTTCAAAGAATGAATACAATTAAAATTTACCTTTTTGTCTTACACATGGCTAACATTATGGTTCAGATATATGGACATCAACGATAAGTCATACGAGCCTCATCCAAACCCCTAGGGTGTCGCCTCGGGGGCCTCAGGGGCCTTAACATGTATTAACTGGGCATCATGAGGTGACACCTGCCTCCTACAGGAAAACGAAAGAGGATATGCATGAGCACAATAAGTTGATGTGTCCACATCAACCAAACTAGAACCGACCAATGTGATGATCGAGCTTTTTCCCTCTAAACCAATGCATGTTGTGCAACTTTGTCGTGTCTCAATCTATCTTGGTTATCAGCCATAATGCCTATAATTAAACCACACAAACATCATACATATGAAACACAATGAAACGAAGTTATGCAGACAAAAAAAATCCAAAAATTCATCTCCAGATTTTTAAAATTAAAACGTTGGAAAAATTTGGATATGCATTTTTGGATTGTTCTACAACTCAAAAGAATGAAAACGACATAAATTCCTTTGAATCAAACATTAAAAAAAATGCACTGATCATTTGAGCTACCTATCAAACATACTGTCCAGTTAAATAACCTATATAAACTACCTGTTACACAACCTAATGCTCAATTTTTACAAATGTATATAAAAATCAAAATGTATAGAGAAATAAAAAACTTACCAAAATGTGAGTTTGATGTTTAACTCTTTGATCAATTGGATGTTGATGGTAGAAACTTGGCAGTATGTTGAATGAGTTTGGGAGTTTGTTAGTTTAAAGGTTTGGAGAGTTTGAAGAGTTTTGATAGTATTTTGACAAGTAAGGAAAGAGAAGAAACTGACGCGTATTTGATTAAAAATGGATCCAAAGATACTCACCGTAAGTTATACGGAGATGCATTTTGATATTTTTTTAACATAACCTTAGCTTCTGACTCAAAAACGAATGTGAATGAGGTGCATTTAGAGATGCATTTATAAATTTTATGGTACTTTTGATTTTTCACTAAGGTGGAGAAATGATACTAAGGGTGTATATATCAATTCAATATAATTTTAGGTTTTTTAAATCCTGTGTGATTAAAAGAAAGTGAAGTATAAAATAATATGAGAATTTCTAATCCCACCATATGTGATGGAAAATGACCCTACAAAAATATGAAATTATC
Source organism: Lathyrus oleraceus (assembly GCF_024323335.1). Lineage (NCBI taxonomy): Eukaryota > Viridiplantae > Streptophyta > Magnoliopsida > Fabales > Fabaceae > Lathyrus > Lathyrus oleraceus. Next base: position 343,229 of record NC_066582.1, on the reverse strand, counting down.
TTTTAGATTCCGGAAATACATCTTCGAATGTATTTTAAAATACATAAAACATGCGTAAATGAATCACACTTTCAAGGAATCACATCTTCGAATGTATTTTAAAATACATCAAACATGCAAAAATATAATTCCATAAATTTTGAGCTAATGTAGTATTCGTTTTACCATTCTTCTTTGCCAAAAAACTTTGTTCAAAGGTGACATTTTGTTCATGACTCAATTTTTTTGAAAATATACTTCCATACTATTTTTTTTTTTAAAATAAAGTAAAAGTGTGATTCAGTTATGCTTATTATATTTTGAATTTCTAATGTAGATAAGTCTTTAGAATTTAAAAGTATTTTTGAATTAAAAAAAAAGTAATAGCTCCTTGTTGTTTTAACTATTGCTCTAACAGAAATATTGCAAGAAACCTGTATTCATAGATGACCTAATTAATATAACATTTACTAGTATAAAACTTGAACTTAGATGTTAATTAAGACAATAAAGTAAATATTTAAAGGTTTTAAGGGTATTTTTGACATTGTAAATCCCCTAAATTCAGAATACCCTCCCTCCGTTCGCGTTTCCTTGTTCTTCCTCGCAACACCTCCGTTCTTTTCAGATTCTGCGATGCAAAGGGTATTTTCAAGCTACAAACTTTATAGGAGCATACCCTCCTATGCGAGAAACTCATTTCCTTCTTTTTCTACTGTTTCTATCGGAGCAACTGCTCGGAAATTGCATGAATCAGAGTTTCGCTATGATTTGATGAAATGGGGTTCGATTGGATTCCGCAGGATGTCAAGGTTCGCGTCTGGGTTCAGCCCTTTGAGAGAGAAGCCATTAGATTCAATCGTAGATATTCACAGACTCAAGGATCGTTATCCCGATGATATTGCTTCTATTTGGGATGATGTAATCTCTCTCTCACTCTCACTACTATAAGTCAATTTATGGTTTCTATGTTATTTTTATTTTTATTTCATGATTTGGCTGGTTTTGTTTCAGTACCACATTGGTAGAGGTCATATTGGAACTACCATGAAAGCTAAACTTTATCACTTGTTAGAGCATAGAGCTAAGGAATGGTACTTCATTTCATCAATATCAATATATGTCCTTTCTAGATTTCATGTTCTTACGTTTTCTATTTCTTCTTGCCAGCCGATATTTTGTGATTCCTTTGTGGAGGGGAAGCGGTTATACAACAATGTTCGTTCAAGGTTTGATACAAATGCCCTCTCTTATCATTTGCAAAATTCAATCATTCTTATCAATCAAATGTGTTTCTGCTCTGTCCGTATTTGTACAAGATGAATAAACCAATTCATGATCTTGTTTAAATTCAATTCCTTATCTCATGCCTGAGGCATCATCGGTTGCGGGACCTAAGTCTGCAACAATTCTCATGTAGGCTTCTAAACTTACAACACCCAAATGATCATCACCAGACCCCAACCGTTGAACCTCTCATTATAGCACTCAACGTCAAGATTAATCTTTGTCTAATTCTCTTGCGGGCCCCTCCGTGTTGCCGTAGTTGTGGTTATGGTTGGAGAAATAGATATCTTGTTAGCCTCCTTAAAGTCACAGCTGAACTTGGTGGCTGCTGCTGCTATGTCCAGCAACATGAACTCTTTTTGCTCAAAAATTAGTTTGTTTCTTGCCTCCAAGATTTTCCGGAGCAAAGTGCAAAAGAGTTGGAAAGCAAAAACATCACCAAATGACGCCCATTGTACGATCCAATTGCACATATTCATTGTTATAGGGACATGGGGTCCTGGTGGGCAAGAGAAGCGAGCCAACCTGGATGCGCGACAGTCCATGTTGTTCCCCACCAAAATCTGGACAACATTGTCTCTATATATCATTTCAACACCCCTCTGGAAATTTGTAGCAACTCGTGATGTTATTCTAGAAGTCTTTTTAGAATTGAAAACAACGTATTGACGTATCATTTGTTGTTTTTGTAATTATGAAAAAGTCTCGCAGGTACTTATGTTAGTAGATAAGTTCAAATACATAACATACACTTATTTTGGTTATTTGTTTGTGTTTTTCATATTCAAACTTTGATTGTTGTTTCACTCACTTGCATAATCATGATTTCTTGCAGTACAAACGCCGTACATACTTTTTACGGGTCTTGAAGATTACAAAGCTAGGGGAACACAGGCATCACCCTACTTCTCCGTGCGCTTCTACACAGAATTTGCAGAGAGCAAAGACTTGGTACTTATCCGTGGGGATATTGTATTTACCAGCAAGTTGACTGATGCAGAGGCAAAATGGCTTATGGAAACTGCTCAGTCTTTCTATTTGAATGATGTCAGATACAAACTAGTTGAAAGGTTCAACAAAGACACACGTGATTTTGAGTTCAAAGATGTTTTACAAGCACTGGACATGCCTATTTTGTAACCAACTAAACCATATTCAGTTCAACCAATGCTAAGCTAGGATCAGTTTAGTTTGCTAAGCTAGAATCAGTTTAGTTTGAGAAAATATTCTTGTTTTTATTTTCTTTCACTTTTATTGATAAAATTGTCACCTTAAGATTTTTGTTTTCGGTGTTTTATACTGAACATAGGTAGCAAATTGAAAATTGTTATGAATAATATAAAGTAATGTGTATGTCCATGAGCTACAAAAACAAGAATATTACAAGACACACATTTATATGAATATTGTATTTTTATTCTGTGGTTCTAAGGTTTTTGTTTTATAAATAGGACTAAAGTAGTCTTGTAAACAATGAATATTCAACAATGCTAAACACTACAAAGCAATTGCTTTAGCCAATGTAAATTTAATTGATTTTCTCTTATGTTGTATAAGAACATAGAAACTGCAAATCTTTCAAGACCTTCACTTGATCTTGATCCAAAAATCTTGATAGACACAAAATCTTGCTCCAATCTTCTATTCCGCAGTGATCTTTATTCAGTCCTACCGATTTCTTGTTGGATCCTCTATTCTACTGAAGAATAATTTAAAGACTCTCAATTTCGTTCGACAACAGTCTTTACACAATTCTATCGAAGTCGTCAATGGAGTATAGAGAACACTTTACTCTTTAATGGATGTCAATCTCAAGATATCATAGACACAAAGAGATTCTTTATCCTGATACACACATCAAACCTTAAAAAAAAATTAGCTTATCTAATATATACCTTGGATTTGCCACTCATACTCAGTCTTTAAAGTTGAGCACCATAACAATGGTTTCTTGATTCAACGTTGAAAATGATGAAGGTTATTTAAAGAATTTTACACGACACAACTAAGATCTCACAAGAACAACATTCTAGGAAGTTTTTACAAGATTGAAACAAGGAGTGACGTGTTAATGAAAGTATGAATTTGATCTTACTTGTTTTCTTTGTTCTAAGTTTTTCATCATCTAGAACATTGACAAAAATCAGGATCGTCTTTGAAGGTGTGAAAGACGGACTACCGCACATTGTCCAAAATTTATAATTGTTAAAGAGTGCCTAAAAAGTGTCTCATAAAATATTTTTCATGGTTAAACCATGATAAAACATAGCCTCAATTTTTTTTCTATAGTTAAACCATGGTAAACCTACACGAGACCTCCAAAAATTTAAAATAACCTTAACAAAAATGATTTAAATTGAAGATTAGGCACAAAAAGATTAAAAAAAAAATGATTCGAATCGAATCATGCCATTATAATTTTAATCAATAAATACAATGATTTGAATCATGGTAATACAACGAGGAAACTGTCATTTTGTTTTAAGTAAAAAAAAAGTGATTTATGATTGCTTTTAAAAAAAGTGCATGACTATGATTCAAATCAAAAGAATTTGTGATTAAGAAATGTTATGATCAATTAATAATATAATATAAGAGAGATTAAGAAATGTTATGATCCATTGATAATATAATATAAGAGAGATTAAGAAATGTTATGATCCATTAATAATATAATATAAGAGAAATAAATTTATAATTACACTAGTTATATCCTATAACACCTGCAAAATATATCTATAAAAAAGGACAAAAAAATCTACATTAATGTTACAGTTACATTTCAATTATGTAAACTATTGTATAATAACGAATTAAAAAATTCAATGTGATCAAGATAAAAAAAATAGACAAAATTACAGCAAATGGTTTTTAAGTTATTTTTTTAACAAATTAGTTCTTTAATTTTTTTATAATAATTTAGTTTTCTAGGTGATTTTTACATCCTTTTTCTTATATTTTGAATTTTTTAAAATATGTGACTGTTGTATTTCTAGTTGCATTTCATCATTTTTATACCACTTAAAATAATTGTATTTACAATTAGCACTTTCATTCTGTTTAGAAAAGATAATGATGCACACGTTTTTTAACTTAAAGGATCAATAATTATAAAAAAACTTAAAAGATTAACATATTACAAAAATAATAATTTAAATGACCTTTGCCTAAAAAATACAAGAATTAGACTCTAACTAATTTGAACATATTACTATAATAAATATTTTAGTAAAAAGTGAGATCAAATTCATTAATGAATTCAAATTTATTTGGATTTAGCCCCGGTTCTCCAACACAACTTTTGATCCAACAAATTTGGGAGTTGTTTGCTATACTCTATACACAATTCTCAAATTTTATAAAAACTCAAAACTATATTTTCACATCATCTAGAGATTAAAATCCATACGCTCTAGAATATCACAAACATCTTCATCTAAAACACACCTCCGTCTAAGTAAAAATTATGTATCAATTGCAAAATCTGGATATACCCTTCAGACATTAAAATACAAAGAATGAAGCAGGAAAATGAATTATGCATAGTCTTGTATGAGTAATATTCTTCATGATCATAACTCAAATATTCCTTAAACCCTTTCAAAAAATCTCTGCATTCCTCTTCAACATTTTTCCTTTCCAAACACAATCCTATTGTATTTCTACAATAAAAGGGGTAAAATCTACTGAAATTGCAGGTAACATACATGTATATCATTGATCATCATTTAGATAATCTGATTTTTCTTTATGTACTATGAACACATATTTCGGAGATTGAAATTCAAATTCTTGTAGGATTGGCCTGAAAATTGAAATCCAAATTTGTTCGATGTTGATTGAAATTGTTTTTCATCGGTTGTAGTTATGGTGCACCCTGATGTTGTGATAAAAGCTAGTGCATCCAAAGATGATGATCTGAAATTACTCCAACACGTTTTTGTCCATGTTGATGTTCATTTTTTTTACCAATAAACATGAGTTTACTATATGTGAACATATGCTTGAATGAGTCCGCACATAGTGTAACACCCTTCTAAATACCCCAAATATTTAAATTAAAATAGCAGTATATCATCAGAGTAATTATGCCATTTAAGGGTGTCACACAATATTCCACACCATTCAACAATATAAAGGTCATGCTCTTTTATTACTTTAAAACTTAAACATTTGCATAAAACACAGCGGATATAAATTTCATCCATCATGTAAAACATTACATGTAAAATGGTTCTCAACCAACAATAAAACATTCAAAACAAGTTAAGACAACCCATCCCGATGTTACATCTATCAGAGCACGACCCACTAAGGAGACTACACTAGACTCCAAGCATTAACTTCTACTCAACTCACTGCTCGTTACCTGAAAAACAGTTGTAAGGGTGAGTTCCTCAATCAACATAATAAGTATTATAAAATATCATGTCATGTTAAGTAATCTAACACACTTCATCACCCTAATCCAAACATATATTCAGTAACAGTACATCAACTCAACAGAATACTCAACACCAACACAAACACACGTATAATACTGGAATGCATCCATTCATATTATACGCCATACATATATTATGCAATGAGACTCCATGCATGCGGTACCGACTAGTTGTGAACATATAGTTCAACCTCACCGTCCAAATCCAGGCACGGCTACCAAGCTCACTAGTCCCACTCATTTGAGACATAGTGACTCACTCACTAATTCCTCACCATGGGAATTAGCTACCACCCCAAATGGGCCATGCTATGCACGCTAATCACCTAGCATGCAAACATCAACAACAATCAAAATGATTTACTCACTAATTCCTCACCATGGGAATTAGCTACCACCCCAAATGGGCCACAATATGCATGCTAATCACCTAGCAATGCAACAACAACAACAACACAAGAATAGACGTATGCTCACACTCTAAGCCATAAGACGGTCTATTCACAAATGCATACATAACTGATACATTCACAGCATCATGCATACCATCACACATCATCAACACATTTTATCACAAAAGCATATCATATCATGCCGCAAAATCAAACACAGTATTAGCACACTCTACTAATACCTATACTACTCAAAACAACGGGAAATAATCCCCACTACGTCATACATCAGCTAAGTTACAGCACTCAGCCTAAACAACCAAAAACTGCACAACAACAGTTCAGAGGAACCACAAGTCTGCCCATACGCGTATTGCCTATGCCCCTACGCGTATTGCCCATTCCTGACCAAATCCATACGCGTACTACCTATGCCCATACGCGTATGGCGCGTTTCCTCGCCCAACCCATACGCGTATCATCTGCCTCATACGCGTATGCTACGCGTACCACTCTCCCATACGCGTACCAACAGAGACAAATCTACGTTCAAAATATCATCTTTTTCACTCATACGCGTAAGGCCTCATCCATACGCGTACCAGCCATCTCATACGCGTATTGCCTAGTGCCATACGCGTATGACCAGAACCCAGAATTCCCAGATCTGCTATGGCTTTCTCTGCTACGAGACCTATCCAATTCCAACCTTCTACAGTCCAATTTTTCATACATGTTCGTTCGTTTTATCAATTACATATCATACACATTCGGCTTCCCAAATCGCTAACCTTACTACCTCTAATTCCTACGAATTTTCGTCCATTATCATCCAAATTCGTTCATCAAATATTTCACAATTTCAGCATGCATCATTCAAATCAGAGTCAAAATCCATGGTTTCTTACTACCCATCACATATTATCCCATAATACCCATTAATCGATGATAAACCCCCCTTACCTGAGTTAATCCGGCAAATCTCGGAGTTCCTAGCTTTTCCTTCCTTCAACCTTTGTTCTTTGGCTCTTTGCCCTTTTCTGCCTTTTTTCCCTTTTCACGTGAAAATAACTTTTTACCAAAAAATGGGATTTTTCTAAATTCCAACTTATATATTTTTCCAATAATTATTATCCCAATAATAATAATAATTCAAAAATTCCAAAATAATAATAATAATAATAATCCAATTATCTAATTAAATTAATAAATATATTATTAACTTAATTTAAATAATTATCATATTATTATCGGGGTGTTACAACTCTCCCCCACTAAAAGAGTTTTCGTCCTCGAAAACATACCTCAAGCGAACAACTCCGGGTAAGACTCCTTCATCTTACTCTCCAGTTCCCAAGTCACATTGCCACCTGCTGGTCCTCCCCAAGCTACCTTCACCAAGGCAATCTCTTTACCCCGCAACTGCTTCAACTCTCGATCCTCGATCCTCATAGGTGACGTTTCAACAGTCAGGTTATCTCTCACCTGTACATCATCTACTTGGACTACATGCGACGGATCGTGAATGTACCTCCTCAACTGAGATACATGAAAAACCTCATGCAAATTCGCAAGCGACGGCGGTAAGGCGATACGATAGGCTACCTCCCCTATCCTCTCTAAAATCTGATAAGGACCAATAAAACGAGGTGTCAACTTCTTCGACTTCAAAGCTCGACCAACACCAGTTATCGGAGTAACACGAAGAAACACATGATCTCCCTCTTGGAACTCAAGTGACTTCCTCCTCTTGTCATGATAACTCTTCTGACGACTCTGAGCAATTCTCATCTTCTCCTGAATCATCTTAATCTTTTCCGTAGTTTGTTGAACAATCTCCGGTCCAACCACAACACTCTCACCGGACTCATACCAACATAACGGTGTCCGACATCTCCTACCATACAAAGCTTCAAACGGTGCCATACCAATGCTCGAATGAAAACTATTGTTGTAGGTAAACTCAATCAAAGGTAAATGACAATCCCAAGCACCTCCCTTTTCCAAAACACAAACTCTCAAAAGATCCTCTAATGACTGAATCGTCCTCTCAGTCTGACCATCAGTCTGCGGATGATATGCAGAACTCAATCTCAGCTTAGTTCCCAAAGCCTTCTGCAAACCTTCCCAAAACTTCGATGTAAATCTAGGATCTCTGTCCGAAACAATACTCGACGGAATACCATGCAAACTTACAATCTTCTCAATATACAACTCGGCTAATCTCTCTAACGGATAATCCATTCTGATCGGAATGAAATGAGCCGATTTCGTCAATCTGTCAACAATCATCCAAATAGCTTCAAAATTCTTACTTGTCCTCGGCAACCCAGAAACAAAATCCATACTGATACTATCCCACTTCCACTCTGGAATAGCCAACGGTTGCATTAGCCCAGATGGCTTCTGATGCTCAATCTTCGACTTCTGACAAGTCAAACAGGAATAAACAAAACTCGCAATTTCTCTTTTCATTCCCGGCCACCAAAATAACTTTTTCAAATCATGATACATCTTCGTAGCTCCAGGATGAATACTCAGGCCACTACGATGTCCTTCCTCAAGAATACTCTTCTTAAGTTCGGTAACATCCGGAATACACACCCGATTACCAAATCTCAAAACACCATTCTCATCAACTCTGAATTCACCACCTTGACCTTGATTCACTAAAGTCAACTTATCAACCAAAAGCATATCGGATTTCTGACCCTCTCTGATCTCATCCAAAATATTACTCATTAACTTCAACATTCCCAATTTAACACTATTGTGAGTACTCTCACACACCAAACTCAAATCTCTAAACTGCTCAATTAAATCCAATTCTTTAACCATTAACATAGACATATGCAATGATTTCCGACTCAATGCATCAGCTACTACGTTTGCTTTACCCGGATGGTAATTCAAACCAAAGTCATAATCCTTCAGAAATTCTAACCATCTCCTCTGTCTCATATTCAGCTCTTTCTGATCAAACAAATACTTTAAACTTTTATGGTCACTGAAAACCTCAAATCTCGACCCATACAAGTAATGCCTCCATAATTTCAGAACAAATACCACAGCTGCCAACTCTAAATCGTGTGTCGGATAGTTCCTCTCATGAACCCTCAGTTGTCTCGAAGCATAAGCTATAACCTGCTTATTCTACATCAACACGCCACCCAAACCCAACAATGAAGCATCACAGTAAACCTCAAATGATTCCGACGAGCTCGGTAATATCAGAATAGGAGCAGTAGTCAACCTTCTCTTTAACTCTTGGAAACCTTCTTCACATTTCGAATCCCAAACAAACGCTTGCCCCTTTCTAGTCAACATCGTCAACGGTAACGCCAACTTAGAAAATCCCTCAATGAACTTCCTATAATAACCAGCCAAACCAAGAAAACTTCGAATCTCAGCAACAGACTTAGGAGCTTCCCACTTAGACACCGCTTCTATCTTAGAAGGATCAACAGCAACACCACCTCTTGAAATCACATGACCAAGAAAACTCACCTTTTCTAACCAAAATTCACATTTGGACAGTTTAGCAAATAACCTCTTTTCTCTTAGAACTTCTAAAACCACTCTCAAATGCTCAGCATGCTCTTCTTCAGATTTCGAATACACCAAAATGTCATCAATAAACACCACAACAAACTGATCTAGATACGGATGGAAAATCCTATTCATATACTCCATAAATACTCCAGGCGCATTAGTCACACCAAAAGGCATCACAGAATACTCATAATGTCCATACCTTGTTCTGAAAGCAGTCTTCTGAATATCCTCAGTTTTCACACGTATCTGATGATACCCAGATCTCAAATCTATCTTGCTGAACACACTCGCACCAACCAATTGATCCATCAAATCATCAATCCTCGGCAAAGGATACCGATTCTTGATCGTTACTTTATTCAGTTGCCTGTAGTCCACACACAACCTCATAGTACCTTCTTTCTTCTTAACCAATAACACTGGTGCACCCCACGGTGACACACTTGGACGAATAAATTTCTTATCCAACAGATCTTCCAACTGACTCTTCAACTCAGTTAACTCAACAGCAGACATACGATACGGAGCCATCGATATCGGTCTAGTACCAGGTACCAAATCGATCGAGAACTCAACTTCACGCTCTGGTGGTAATTCATTCACTTCTTCAGAAAACGCATCAGGAAAATCACACACCACTGCTAGATCGCCAATCACCAGTTTATCTTTAGCCTCCAAAGTCGCTAACAGCATAAACAACTCTGCCCCATCTACTACCGCCTCATTCACCTGCCTTGCTGATAGAAACAAACTCTTTCCTTCTTCAATCTCAGGAAATATCACAGTCTTATCAAAACAGTTGATATAGACTCGGTTAAACACCAACCAGTTCATACCCAGGATAACATCAACCTGCACTACTGGAAGACACACAAGGTCCATCCCAAAGTCTCTACCAAAAATACTCAAAGGACAATTCAAACAGACTGAAGTAGTAGTCACTGAACCCTTTGCAGGAGTATCAATCACCATACTACCATACATCTCAGATATCTCTAACTTAAGTTTCACAGCACAATCCAAAGATATAAAAGAATGAGTCGCACCTGTGTCAATAATAGCTACAAGAGGAAAGCCATTAATATAACACGTACCTCGGATCAAGCGATCATCTGCAAAAGTCTCAGAACCCGATAAAGCAAAAACCTTGCCTCCTGACTGATTCTCTTTCTTTGGCTTAGGACACTGTGGACTGATATGACCCACCTCTCCACAGTTGAAGCAAGTCACAGTCTTCAACCGGCAATCTGCAGCCAAATGACCACCTTTTCCACATTTGAAACACTTCTTCTCATTACTGGTACACTCATGGATACGATGTCCAGCCTGACCACATCTGTAACACTTAGCAGGAGCACTAGAATCTCCCCCACTAGGCCTCTTCATCCCACTCTGTCTCTGGACACCTTTGCCAGCTGCATACGGTTTCCCACGATCAATCTGATTCTTACCTTTCCTATCAACTCTTTGCTGATAGCTCTCTGCTCTAGCCTTGGAATCCTGTTCAAAAATCCTGCAACAGTCCACCAAATCAGAAAACACCCTGATCCGCTGATATCCAATCGCCTGCTTGATCTCGGGACGCAACCCGTTCTCAAACTTCACACATTTGGAAAATTCCCCAGTAGCCTCACTATAGGGAGTATAATACTTTGACAGCTCTGTGAACTTAGCAGCATACTCAGTAACAGACCGGTTACCCTGCTTCAATTCCAAGAACTCTATCTCTTTCTTTCCTCTGACATCCTCTGGAAAATACTTCCTCAGGAATCTCTCTCTGAACACCGCCCAAGTGATCTCAGCATTCCCAGCAGATTCCAACTCAGTGCGGGTAGCAACCCACCAATCATCTGCTTCTTCTGACAGCATATGCGTACCGAACCTGACCTTCTGGTTATCGGCACACTCAGTCACTCGGAAGATCCTCTCGATCTCCTTCAACCACTTCTGAGCACCATCTGGATCGTATGCTCCCTTGAACATTGGAGGATTGTTCTTCTGGAATTCACTCAGTTGACGAGCAGCTCCCATTCCCATAACATTCTGATTTCCTCCAAGTACTCCAGCTAGCATACCCAGAGCCTCAGCAATCGCAGCATCGTCTCTACCTCTTCCAGCCATCTCTATTCTGAAAACCCAAACAAACCAAACAATAAGTACTGATAGGGTTACACAACACCTATCCCGTACAGGGGAACAGAATAATTACGACTCGACTCGACCGACTATGCTCTGATACCACTAATGTAACACCCTTCTAAATACCCCAAATATTTAAATTAAAATAGCAGTATATCATCAGAGTAATTATGCCATTTAAGGGTGTCACACAATATTCCACACCATTCAACAATATAAAGGTCATGCTCTTTTATTACTTTAAAACTTAAACATTTGCATAAAACACAGCGGATATAAATTTCATCCATCATGTAAAACATTACATGTAAAATGGTTCTCAACCAACAATAAAACATTCAAAACAAGTTAAGACAACCCATCCCGATGTTACATCTATCAGAGCACGACCCACTAAGGAGACTACACTAGACTCCAAGCATTAACTTCTACTCAACTCACTGCTCGTTACCTGAAAAACAGTTGTAAGGGTGAGTTCCTCAATCAACATAATAAGTATTATAAAATATCATGTCATGTTAAGTAATCTAACACACTTCATCACCCTAATCCAAACATATATTCAGTAACAGTACATCAACTCAACAGAATACTCAACACCAACACAAACACACGTATAATACTGGAATGCATCCATTCATATTATACGCCATACATATATTATGCAATGAGACTCCATGCATGCGGTACCGACTAGTTGTGAACATATAGTTCAACCTCACCGTCCAAATCCAGGCACGGCTACCAAGCTCACTAGTCCCACTCATTTGAGACATAGTGACTCACTCACTAATTCCTCACCATGGGAATTAGCTACCACCCCAAATGGGCCATGCTATGCACACTAATCACCTAGCATGCAAACATCAACAACAATCAAAATGATTTACTCACTAATTCCTCACCATGGGAATTAGCTACCACCCCAAATGGGCCACAATATGCATGCTAATCACCTAGCAATGCAACAACAACAACAACACAAGAATAGACGTATGCTCACACTCTAAGCCATAAGACGGTCTATTCACAAATGCATACATAACTGATACATTCACAGCATCATGCATACCATCACACATCATCAACACATTTTATCACAAAAGCATATCATATCATGCCGCAAAATCAAACACAGTATTAGCACACTCTACTAATACCTATACTACTCAAAACAACGGGAAATAATCCCCACTACGTCATACATCAGCTAAGTTACAGCACTCAGCCTAAACAACCAAAAACTGCACAACAACAGTTCAGAGGAACCACAAGTCTGCCCATACGCGTATTGCCTATGCCCCTACGCGTATTGCCCATTCCTGACCAAATCCATACGCGTACTACCTATGCCCATACGCGTATGGCGCGTTTCCTCGCCCAACCCATACGCGTATCATCTGCCTCATACGCGTATGCTACGCGTACCACTCTCCCATACGCGTACCAACAGAGACAAATCTACGTTCAAAATATCATCTTTTTCACTCATACGCGTAAGGCCTCATCCATACGCGTACCAGCCATCTCATACGCGTATTGCCTAGTGCCATACGCGTATGACCAGAACCCAGAATTCCCAGATCTGCTATGGCTTTCTCTGCTACGAGATCTATCCAATTCCAACCTTCTACAGTCCAATTTTTCATACATGTTCGTTCGTTTTATCAATTACATATCATACACATTCGGCTTCCCAAATCGCTAACCTTACTACCTCTAATTCCTACGAATTTTCGTCCATTATCATCCAAATTCGTTCATCAAATATTTCACAATTTCAGCATGCATCATTCAAATCAGAGTCAAAATCCATGGTTTCTTACTACCCATCACATATTATCCCATAATACCCATTAATCGATGATAAACCCCCCTTACCTGAGTTAATCCGGCAAATCTCGGAGTTCCTAGCTTTTCCTTCCTTCAACCTTTGTTCTTTGGCTCTTTGCCCTTTTCTGCCTTTTTTCCCTTTTCACGTGAAAATAACTTTTTACCAAAAAATGGGATTTTTCTAAATTCCAACTTATATATTTTTCCAATAATTATTATCCCAATAATAATAATAATTCAAAAATTCCAAAATAATAATAATAATAATAATAATCCAATTATCTAATTAAATTAATAAATATATTATTAACTTAATTTAAATAATTATCATATTATTATCGGGGTGTTACACATAGACTATCAAATTAGGGTTTTAAATTGTTATCGAGAGGTCGAATTCTGGTTCAGATAGAAGGCGTGTATTTGTTACGATGAAATGCGAAAGAAGTGACCAGTATAAGGAACTTATCCGAAAGTTGAAACACGATGACACCAGAACAACGAAATGTGGATGTCCTTTTAAGTTACGTTGGTACCACAAGGCAAATAATAAATGGATATTTAATGTAATTTGTGGTACACAATCATGATTTGTGTCACAATTTAGTTAGTCATTCGATTGTTTGTCGTTTGGATTTTGAAGAGAATAAACTTATTTCTTACATGACATTGAGCATGGTTCAACCCAAAAACATACTTGTAACTTTGAAAAGGTAAAGATTTGAAATTGTCTCAAATATTAGGGAAGTATATCTAGGTACAACGTGTGGGATAAGAGGTCTCAGATTTGAAATACAACAAATATTGAAACTGTTGAATAATGATCATTGTGCGAGGATGAAAAAATTGTTTGAGATATCTTTTGGACTCATTCTAATTCCTTCAAATTGTTTAACATGTTTCCACTACACTGATAATTGATTCAACATATAAGACCAACACCAAGTGACAACTCAACCAAGTGGCCACCATCTTATTTTGAACATGTTGACTAAATTTATTTAGATTATCCAATTTCACAATCCAAATTTTTTTTAAAGGTGCTCACATTAGTAACCATTGCCTTCATCACTTTTACCTAAAATGATACACATTAAAAAAAATGTATGTTTTTATACTAAAGTACATTGACCAAACTCTAGATGTTAAAGGCGATGGTAATTGTTATTATCACGTTGTTTCAACTTTTCTAAGTAATGGTGTGGATAATCATACATTTGTCAACTAACGTCTTATCATAGAGTTGAAGGTCTATAAGGAATCATACATGGGGTTTTACAAAAAAAAATATCACAATGACATTCAATACACTTTTGTTCCTTGTGTTAACGGTGTAACAATAGAGACTAAATGGATGTGTTTCTCAGAAATGAGTCATCTTATAGCTAATGCATGTAATATTGTGTGTATCGATCTGACAAGATATGGTTTCTCAAAAATAAAAATTCCACTTCAAAGTGGTTCACCTCAAAATCCATCAGAATGCATTATGTTTATTAGATAGCTTTCAAAATCATAACATTTTTTTAATTTTATTTAAAACCAGGATGTCATATACCTCTAACATCCCTTGAGTGGACATCTCATTCCACAAAAAAAAGCTGAAACTTTGGTTGAATAATTTTTTGGATAGAATGGAAGAGTTTATCAAGTTGAGCGATATTGAAAGATAATCAAATCAAAAAAACTTAAAGACGAAACCACTCGTAGATTTAGGTGCTAACATATTTTTTGATACATTTTTATTTTTATCATACTTCATAGATGTAGTGTTAGTTTTTGTATTTTCAGGGATGTAATTAAGATACATTTTAACTTGTTTTAATGTATATCTTACATTACTATAAATATATGAATTAAGATTTTGATGTGTTTGTATATCATGAAACAAGACTTTCACTACTGTGGGGGATGGCAAATATGGATTTGAATATCGGGATACACCCTTGGTATAAGCTTGATTGTGGTTGCTTTGTGCTTGATTGTGGTTGCTTTGTGTATAAAAAGAGTGAATCCGGAATTCAATCTCCGGATACACCCTAGGGACATGCCTGCTTATGTCTACTTCATATATGATAAGGGGGGAATATGGATTTCAGTATTCAAGTACACCCATGGGATAATCATACTCTTGTCTTCTTTGTACATGATAAAAAGGAGGTGAATCCAAATTTCAGTATCCATCACTGACCCAAGTCTAATGGCAAACTCTAAATAGTTTCTCCCAAATGAGATGGGGAGTTAAAGTTCGAGATCCCACCAAAAATAACATTGAATTCTCCCAAATGAGATGAAGAGTTAACCTTCAGGATCAAGGTCACAAAGTATGATGCAAAACTACGTTGTAGATGGAGAAATTAAAATCACACGGGTTTGGACTTTTTTTGCCATTACATTAGGACACATCACAATCTAGCTTCTAGAGGCTAAATGGAGTCGAAAAATAAAGATCATCGTCATCTTAAAGAGAGTGGAGAACTACGTTATCCAAACAAAGTCTATCCACAGTCGATTCTTTAAAAATCTCAGTAAAATAATTTGTTAGATCTTGTGTTAGAAGTCTAATACAATACACAAACAAGAAGATGAAGATAATAAGATTGAAATTGCACAAAATAAATTCTAAAGTGAGTGTTCATACTAAACTTTAGATTCAATTCACCCCACAAATTTAAACAAATTGGATACAAATAGATAAATCGACGAATCTCCTTTATGATACTTTGAAAACCTTAACATGAATCATGCATTCACATCAAACATATCGATCAATAATATTTTACATAATAAAATTCTCTCATTTATTCTCATACATTAGAAAAATAAAAAAATGACTTAGATATAATTTTCGTGTTATTAATTTTGCAAAATAGGTCTATTTAAAGGGAAAATTGTGTCACTTGGTGAAACATTCTTTGAATTATTAGTTCTTTCTAATCAAATTTATATCCAACCTTTCATTGGTTTGATGGATTTCCCATTTGCCCATGCAACTTTTGACCAGAATGTCTTGGTGCAACTTTTGTTTTTTCAGTTTGCTACTTATTTTGTCAAAGTAACAAATAAATACCAATAAGTATTTATAACCAAGTTTTCAGCTCATGACCTTTAAGTCTATATCTATAGCCACAACAGATACACCAACATAATCATTTGTGATCCAAATTTCTCATTAAATGAATTTAATCAGTATCATTCATCAAAAAAATATTTTGAAAATTTTCCTAACATGATTCACTACCTCTATTATGATATAGGACACCCTTTAATCCAGTCCTCACAACCTTTAAAGCTAAGTTAGCGTTCCTAAATCTTTTAAAAGTAACAAAAATTAGGATCACCCCTTAAGTCATTTAGACCTAAATCTTTGGAAGAATTGAAAATCTTTAATATTAAGCAAGGACCACATGTTCACAATCGCCCTGGATCTTGAATCAATCTCTTCATCAGATAAAGAGCTAAGATCAACCAAAGAATCCATCCTACCCACATTCTCTTTGAATCTATCTATGGAGTCAAAATTTCCAAGACTTTGGACCACTCTAGAAAGAATCCATTAATCCGGGAATACTACAATGAGATAACTAATTATTATTGAATCTAAAAGGCTTGAACCCCCACAACAGATTGACATACTTAAGTATAATATAACAATAACCATAGACAACCCTCAAGAGGGACTATCGAGATACCACACTCTAGTGGTCCTAGCACCCATTAGAAATCAAAATAAGATCAATCTTGTTAGCGGTCACACCATTGGGTTGGAACCAAGTGAACTTTCTGAATTGTAAGTCTAAAAGCTCCATCTAAAAGATAAAGTTCAAAAAATCCAAGAAGTTGCCTCTCTCAAGCAAGAATTTTCACACCAACCCTCTAAACAGAAGAACAAACGGAATTGAAATCACCCATAACACATGACACCTCAAAAACTAGTTTTTCTAGTAGTGAAGTAGAAGGAATGCAGATGCAAGAAAAATGCAGGAAAGAACTGGTGTTAATGGTATGCATAAATATGCAATGCATGAGAGTATAATTGGATAATGAAGATAGAAAAGTGTTTCTCTTTGGGCTATTTGGAAGGATATAAATCTGCTTGTTTTGTCTAAGGAATTTGGAATTGGGAGTCAAATTACCAACAAAGTCGTCAATCCTGCTTATCAACCATTAGCTTCTTCAAGGTCTCATATAGGTGGTCATGAATAACATAGAATTCACAAAATATTGTTATATAACTTTGATCAAACTATTTATACAAGTATTGTTAAAGTCTCAAACCATGTTATTACACAAATACGAATTATGAGTGTCTTTGGTTCTAGTCTGAGATTTATTAATCAGTAAGTAGTATGTAAATTTCATTCTCAATTCTCATGGACATTGGGATGTACCTCCCTCCCAAAATGTATATTTAAAACTTGATTAGAAATAAATAAGTACATACTACTTGTCCAATTTGTTGGGCGTGTGTTTAAATCTGCAGAGAAAATAAGAATGGTGATGTATAATGAATGTTGAAAATAGTGAAAAAAGAAAATAAAAGAAATGAGTTACTTGGAAATTTGGTTCAATAATCCGGAGAGGGAAGCGCAGTGAGTTGAATTATAATTGCATCTTGTGCAGCATGAGTCGAGCAATTCAATGACTCGAATGCACCTGGTATATGAATGGAGCATTAACACAGAAAGAAAAGCAGAGATGTGAGGGTTGTGATTGATAACTATTTGCGATGCTTGTTTTAATGAAATCAAAACAACAACAAGAACAAGAGTTATTGAATATACATACTTTTGGGGGAGAAAGTTGTTCTTGGAGAGGCAAGCTTGAATGGCACATGCCTCTTTCTTGCACGCCTCTTTGCTCTCCTGCCCCATTTTCACTACCCTAAATATCAACCCTAACTCCTTACCTTATTAAAAACAAAAGACTTACTCCTTCTCTTCACACAAACAAAAATTAATTGACGTGGCAAAGGTAAAGCTCAACTAGGTTGCTTAGGTGTCCTTATAATAGGATTTTTTTTTTAAAAATTTGAATCGGAAAATAAATACATATCCAATTTTATCCCTCTTCTTTTTTATTCCCTTGCCACAATTAACCAAAAATTGGCTTTTCTTATTACTTACCAACAATATTTAAAAACATGGATCCATCACAGATGATATTGGATCATTGGTTTATTGATCGAATTACTGGGTTATTGATAGAATCACGTGACTAAATCAGATAAAATTGAAAATTTTAATTGAATAAACATATCACTATAACAAAATTATATAGGTATTAAATCGATTAAACTGGACGATTTGATGTCTAAAAAAAATCAATAACACCTAAAATTTTTTAAAATATAATAATTTCACAACTTCATAATTTAAATTCAAATTTGAGGCAAATAATTGATTTAAAAATTTAACCAAATTATCAATCTCAAATATAAATTTCTGTTTGTTGTCTATCAAACATGCATTACCATTTACTTTATGTAACATCCCCGTCCAACAAATAGAAATCAATGATATCAATCACATAAAGGAGAAAATCGAGTATGTTCGAATTCCAAACCTACCAATGTTATAATATTGCAATAGCCTCTGTTCACTTTATTTAACATCGCAATCACCAATTTTTAAATTGGTTTTTCTAACTCAAATTCAACCGAGCTTTCTACATTTGATTTAAACATGAACATAAAGAAAGCTATAATAAAAAAAAACCATAAACACGTCTTAGCTAAGAAATTCATTTATATTAGAAGCAAATCTAATATAAACCTACTGTGTTTTTAGGTATAAACAAATCTCAAACCAAAAACTACAATTGAAGCTCTTTTCCACAAAACTGAAACAACACAAAATGTTGGAAAGTAACAAATCGATATATCATCCAATATTTGCCAACAATACCAGGATTCTTGGTTCTCTTAGTCCATAAACAAAATCACAACAACAAACAAGATGATGGGAAACACAGGATAAGATGAACCATTTTGGAAAGAATCCAAGTTCACGGACGAAAATCATGAGAGAAAAAAGGAAAAAGGAAACAAAATCTGAGAGGTAGCGACGGGAGGTACGACATCCGGAGAGCAAGAGTGCGGTGGATGAGAGGAATGGTGCGATAAATAAGAAACTTTTTTTTTTAATTTTATTTTGACAGCGATTGAAAATGGCGATCGAAAATGCTACAAAAAGGAAAGAATATCAGTTTTCCATTATATTTTTTAATTTTTTTTAAATAATGAAAAACAATGTCCGTTTTGATTTTTTTAAAAAAGAAAGCACTCAAACCGTTGATTTTTCGATTTTAACCAATTTACACCGATTTTTATCGATTCCCGTCAAATCAATTACATTATCGATCCAACAATTGAATCAGACTAGTTACCATCTCGATTTCAGGCTCAACAGGTCTGACCGACCAGTTCGGTTTTTATAACTATGTTTACTAGCAAAATTTGATACTTTCAATCCATGACATAGTTTTCCAACTCCTTATAAATAGGTTATTGTTAACCCTCTCATTTCTACTATGTATTTTAAGTATAAATGATTCTCGCTTATTACAGAAAGTAACCAGAAAAAATAAAGAAAAACATAGAAAAATCTTTGTTGATAGAGGTCAGGACGAGCATCATGCTCCATACTAAGTTGATTGTCATGGCCTCAAAGGAAACGAGAGAGTGCATAGTTGAAGTCTATGATGGGAAGATCGTCAACTAAAGTGACGCTCGTCATGGATCCTGGACTCGAAAGCATCACACTTAACTTGTGTCAATAATGGCAAACTAGTATGACACCCAAATCTTCCATTTTGCAGATTTTTCTCAATTGTTCCTCCATGTTCCAGGATTGTTTTACATGATTAATGAATCTGATTTGCATTATTTCTGAGTATGAAAGTACTTATAAATACCATTGTAATTCATGTAATTGGTATCCAAGCATACTTGCACTAAATTTACTTCAATTTTCAACATTAAAATTCAACATTATTCTGAGTTTTGTGCAACTTAATTTTATATCACTTTTCAAGTTTATTCTTTGTTGTTGTTTAATTATTGCACAAAGTGTATTTGAATCAAATTCTCCTTTCGAACCATATTTAATATCAAGTTCAATTTCTATTATTTTCAGATTCTTTTTCTTTAATGTTTTTTATTATGTATTCTTTAAATGTGTCTTGTTTATGTTTGTCAATTATGTCAGAGTTATTGGTTTTAAAATTCAAAATATGATGAGTATTTTACCAATTTATTTTATACAAGTTGCTTAAATATTTAATTGTAACGAGAGTTAAAATGTCGTTTTGTAATTTCTGTTTTTATAATAAAAGATGTTTTCTACGAAAGTAGAAATGCCGAGATATCGTTTACTTGTCGAAAGGGCAAAAATGGTATTCGACGTAGAAATCTGAATGATGGCTTTGATGGCCATGCGATAGCGGATCATAATTGATCGAGAGAATACTCAAATTTCTGTTTTGGATTCTCTATTTTGAAAAGAAAAGTCTTGCTACAAAAGTATGGGTGTCGAGATACTATTTACGTGTTGAAAGGGCGAAAACAGTAACCGACTTGAAAATTTAGACTTTTAATTTTTAGGTTATGAAAACGTCTCTAAATTAATCCACAAGTTATTTATAACTGGTAAAAGAATATTTAAGCTCAATATTTACACTGCAAAAACATGTATTTTACGGATTTAAGGTCCGGTGACGCGCCGACGAAAGTCAGTGTTATCACTAGTTTAGTATCTTCTATAGATAACAATATTCTTGTTATTATTAGGTGTTGCATTTTACTTGCATAAAAATGGTAAATATCAATCGTTGTTTTGGTCTCTTCTTTTATTATTGAATTAAATCATTTTTTTCACATAAACAACAAGTTTCTCACTAAACCTTAGATAAACACATGAACAATAGATAAAAGTATTTCTCACTAAACCTTAAATCATTTTGTACTACATTGATATAGTCGTATACTTGCGGCCTATCAAGTTTTTGGCGTCGTTGTCGCAGACCAAAATTTTCAATATCGTAATTCAATTGTTTCGCAGTATAGATTAAGGAACATTTTCTATTTTTATCATTTATCTCCACTTCCGGTTGTATGAAAAGAACCCGAAGTACATGGAATCTTTCTCAACTAATTGACGAAATCGAGCGCTACCTCTGTGTAAGATGCAGATTATAACAAATCCAAAGAGAGATGGCTGAGAATGATAGCCACCCCCTTAAGGATTTTGTCGTGCCCTCAAAAGAATATCCACACTAAAGCATTGTTCGCCCTGCCATAACAGCGAATAATTTTGAACTAAAACCCAAATTGCTATAGATAGTGCAACACAACCAATTCTCTAGAAACCCGACGGAGGATCTGAATTTACACCTCTTTATCTTTCTGCAATTCACTAATACACTTAAGAGCAATGGAGTTGATCCCGAAGCCATACGCCTGCATTTATTCACATTCTTCCTCAAGGGCAGAGTCAGATCATGGATAATAATCCCTACAATCTAATTCCATTACTACATGCAATAAGCTTAAGAAAGCATTACTTGCTAGATATTTTCCGCAGAGCAAGACAACACAACTTAGGAACCAGATTATCTACTTCAGACGGATGGAAAGTGCATCGCTTTTTGAAGCATGTGAGCGATTTAAGAAGTCAATGAGAGCATGCTCACACCATTGAATAAAAAAGTGGCTAATTATTCACGCTTTCTATAATGATCTGCTATATAACATGAGAATGACCATAGATGTCGCTGCAGAAGGGGATCTCAAGAATGACTTATTCAATGACACATATACGCTCATAGAAGACATAACGCATAACCATTTACAGCGGGGGAGAAAATGTGCTCCCGCAGATCAAAATAACCATAGTGGTGGTTAGGGGTGGCAAAACGAGCTCGGTCCGCAGGGCATGCCCGTTTTGCCCGCACTTTTGTGCGGGGCGGGCCAAGGATTTAGGCCCTCACCCTCAAATGTGTCCACCCCGACCCGCCCAGTTTTTTACGCGGGCTTTTGCGGGCACGTGTATTTACATAAATTTTTGCATTTTTAGGCTTAAAGAGTGCAGTGCCTGCGGGCTTTGCCCGCCCTGCCATCACTTTTTTGCGGGGCGGGTCTAAGTTTTAGGCCCGCATCCTCAACTATGACCGCCCCGCCCTGTTTTTTTGTGGGCTTTTGCGGAGCGGGCCTAAACGGGGCGGGCATACCCGTTTGCCACCCCTAGTGGTGGTATGTATGAAGTTAGTAGCTTCGACCACATGTACGCAAAAGTAGATGCTTCGACCCTAAAAATCGATAACCTAAACATCACCCCTGATGCCACTGCAGTTGTTGTAACCCCCAATTATGATATATGTTAAGTTCTTTGACACGTTAGTGTTGACTGTCAATTGTTAACTGAATTAGTATCATACCAGATAAACTATGCCGAACAAGGGAACCTATACACCAACATTTATAATCCTGGCTAGAGAAATCAGTCCAATTTATCCTTTAAGAACAAAAATCATACATTTGATGTTAGTCCCGCACCACCTGTTACTCCACTCGGGCTTCAAGGACAAATGGGTGCCCCTGGCACTTCCATAAATTCAACCGTAGAGGTAATAATGGAGATTTGTGTCATGATCCAAACCCGATAGAACGAGAACTTCGAGAACTAGAACATCCATAGTAATGAAATGATAAGTTGATAAGTGGTTTTCGCATCATTATTTCAAGTCATTTTCTCATAATATTTTGTCACATTTTGTTTGGTTTACTTCCAATTACCATGTTTTATGCTTTGGTTGCATGTTCTTTCTATTTACAGGGACTAATGAGCATCTAAGACATAGAGGGGTCGAAAATAAGCAAAGTAAGACAAAAATAAAAAAGATAATTTTTCCGCACAGTGAAACCAGGGAGCTACTACAACCACCCATAGCAGCAGAAGCCCTTAGGGTTCCCCATGCTTATCTCCCAATACAAAGAACAGATACCTGATACGGCCACTTGTGGCAGCTGCAACGGGTCGTAGCATGAGGGAAGTGAAAATCTCTTTTGTTTCCTTATTTAGATTGATTCTCCTTTATTGTGGCTCAGATGCATTATTTGATTTGAAGCAAATGTGATGTAATAGTCATTGAACTAAAGATTTTGTGCAGTTTATACTTTTTTTTATAAAACTCATAGTCTATTATGAGTTTGAGGATCCAAATTTTATTCCAAGAAGTTTCTACGTATTTCTTATTTTCTTTTTTTTCTGTACTCAAGTCTCCAAGAGAGCAATATTAGATCAAAAATTTATCTAAATTGGGTTTTCTTATTCATCCTTATTCAATTGTTTATCTACTATAATTGGTTGCTATGAATTATATGTTGAATACCGATTTGATTATGTTTTCCATCACCATGAGTGAGTAGTCCATTAGATACTAGGGGTTATGAGAATTATTATAACCTCTAGTAAGATTGGTCTCAATCGATTATGAGAACTTTAGCTTAAACTTATTTTATAATTTGAGTTCATGCATTCTAACTCCGTTACGAAAGTAAGGTGTTCTCAGGTATCAACGCTAGTCTAAAAGAATATGTGTCGATACCGGAATGCATATTTTTAAACAATCGAGTCCAAAATAGCGGAAGCACTTAGAGGAATTTGAGAAAACTATATAGCTGAGCAAAAGTAATGAATCATTGACGAATAATCCGGCCGTGCGAAAGTAGACGAATTATTCGTCATCGATAAGGCAATTTGTTGACGAAAGCGGGTATTACCCATATTTATCTATTCTCTATAATTTATATTGAATTCTCGTATTATAAGTGGCATGGATCGTGCGATTGTGTTAGAGTAACAACCATAACCCTAAGTCATGTTTGCCTTAATTAGAATTTAAGTTATTTTACAAATAAGTTGTTTTCATTTAAGTACTTTTTCATTTAAGTTTTTTACCAAAATTCATATTTTCGATTCCTCAAGATATACAGCGATAGAACAGAATTCGTACTTAAGTCATTAGTCTTCTGGTTGGATATCTTTTATTACTTTGCACAATTACGCACTTATAGCTGCATCAAATTTTTGGTGTTGTTGTCTAAAAGAAAGTAAGGCGTTCTCAGGTATCAACCGTAGCCTAAAAGAATATTTGCGATACTAGAACGCATATTTCTAAACAATCGAGTCTAAAACAGCGAAAGCGATTGGACGAATTTGAGAACACAATATAGCTGAGCAAAAGTAACGAATCATCGACGAATAATCCGGCTGTGCGAAAGCAGACGAAGTATTCATCGTCGATAAGGCAATTCACTGACGAAAACACGTATTGCCCATATTTATCTATTTTTTATCATTCATACGAAATTCCCATATTAGAAGTGACATGGATCGTGCGATTATGTTAGAGTAACAACCCTAACCCTAGGTCATGTTTGCCTTAATTGAAATTTAAGTTATTTTATAAATAAGTTGTTTTCATTTAGGTACTTTTTCATTAAGTTATTTGACCAAAATCCATATTTTCAATTCCTCTATATATACACTGATAGAACAAAATTTGATATTTAACTCATTAATCTTATGGTTGTATATTTTTTACTACTTCACATAGAAAGGATTAAAACCAAATCCGAAAAGTTACTACTTAGGATAGAACAAAAACCACAACTACAGGTTTAGAAGTATGAACCATCCCATAGGAGGAAGAAGAAAAAGAAGAGTAGTGAATACGAGAGATGGTTCGATAAGTAGGCATGGACACCTAATATTATTGAGAATAAGGTTGAGGCAACCCACTACTTGGGAGGCAATCCACACTTTTTGCATTAATTTATTTTTTTGTTGTTTTATTAGGCCATAAAAAGATTGATTGAGAAGAAGGCGTCAACATAATAAAAAAAGAATAGTGAATACGACAGATGGTTCGATAAGGAGACATGAACACCTAATACTATTGAGAGTAAGGTTGAGGCAACCCACGCTTTTTGCACTAATTAATTTTTCTTTTGTTTTATTGGGCCACAAAAAGATCGGTTGAGAAGAAGGCGTCAACATAATGGTCACGCATTTGGGACTGGCCAAACTGAGGTCTTACATGAGACATAACTTTTTTATATTTTCTGACATAATTTTAATTAAACTTTTAAACTTGATTTTACTACAATTTTCCTTATTTACCATTAGTATAATTTGACCTCAAAATTATAATGTTAGAACAATAGTAATGTATCTCCGAAATAATCCACCTTACAATTATCACACAACCAAAAATAATATCCAAATAATATCCTGATATAAATCTCCGAACCATATTTTGATAAGAATTAAGAATTAGATAGATCTCGTAATATCACATTTTGGTGTGATTTGAATGCGTCCAAAGCAAATTTCGGATTTTCAAATGTCTTGGATGCACATATAAGGAAGTACTGAGTAATTCCCCAAATTTAAAATTTTCAAATGCGTGCGTTCAATCAATTTGTGTAACATAAATGCACCCTACCCAAAATAGAGTTGAGTAAATTATAGGACAACGTCCTAAGTTTTAAAATGGAAATTCTCGAAGAATGCAATAAAGTTTACCTTTCTAACTAAACTTTAAAGAGTCGAGTTAAAGCAATAATGAAATACTATAATTACAAAACTAAAAATAAGCACTACCCTCCCAACCCCTACTTACGCAGAGAAATAATGTATACACATGGATAAAAATTGCCTCAGTCAAGGTAGAAGAGAGTCACAATTTTCCGCATATTTTTTGCTTCTTGACAAGTTTCCATCAGCAACCTACTGTCATGGAAAGCAAAGCAAATGACTTGCTGGACATGTGAAATGATATCCATATTACATAGCCTGCAATTGAAACAATGGTAGAACTTAATGTCTTAATCTTACAAGCTACTATATGACAACATACTTTGCTCCAAAATTTCATTACAAGATGCTTGCAGTTTCTACCAATATCAAGCTTATTTATCCAATTTACAAATCAAATCCTGCATTCTTACAGACAGAATGTATTACAATACATACAGTGATATGTCTCTAAATTGGTACCATACCCTTCTTACACTACCCCCATTTCATATGTGATGGGTTTAACATACCAAAAAAATTCATGTTTGTGGAACTTTTAGGTTTTGAATTAAGCAATAAATTTTTATTTTCATTTTACCTAACAATGCATGTACTATAAATTATAAATGGTAAAATATGGTTTGTCTTTATAAAATTACCAAATTCAGTACTTAAAAAAAAATCACACTTTTTAGTCCTTACAGTATTATCATGCATGCTGTTTTAGCCTTTTTATAATGTTCTAAACATGTCTGAAAAAATCATTCAAAAATATATGTTTTTGCAAAAAATACATTCAAACAATATATGCGGACTTAATAGCTGAACTAAAACTACTTGCAAAATAATTTTGTAGGAACTATAAAGTGTGATTTTTTTATGGGGACAATATTTCACCCGGTTATAAATTATGAATTGAGGAAGAGATACATAATATAGTTTAGTAAATTGTTACACATGAAATTATTTGCTGTTTTTCAGAAAAAGTGTTAAATGCCCCCAATAAAGTATTAAAAATGCCACTCGTCTGATCTTTACTTAATTAGAAGATCCCTCTTTCAGTTTAATTTCTTTTTTCCATGAATAAAATGAATTTTAAGCTAAATGCACAAAACTTGAACTCAAAAATCCCCCACATATTGTACAGTGATAGACTCGTGGACTATTCTGAAAAAGTTATAACAGGATACAGTTCTCGCCCTTGCGGCCTTGCATGAGAATGAGAGTTTATGTGGGGTTTGTGAGTATAAAGCTTGTGAAAGTATAATCATTTCAAAACGAAAGACAGCAAGAAAAAGCTAGTATAGTATAAACCTGCTGGCTGCTAATAGAGGTAGATGATCATTATGGGGCTTCTCTATCACATTTTTCACCTGCACATTCAACGAAATCATAGGAATTACAACTAATGATTATAAACTCGACCACAATACTGGGAATCTAGTGCACTGCACAGCCCTATTCAGGGAGCATAAGAATTTCAATCAAAAATAGAATTGAGTAGTTTACACTAGTCCAATGTTATTTGGAACAAGGGTGTGTGTGCATGTAGAGAAAGGTGGGTAAAAAGAAAGAGGAGAAGACATCCTCACAGCAAGGCAACATAAGAAAGCAACTGAAATTGAGATGTAACAGGACATGACTATTTCTCTGTAGGTCTAACAAGATAATCAGAAACAGACATGCTCTGGTCTGTGTTCTGCGGCTCTGCCCATTTCTCTTCCCAGCCATGTCTGTTTCCAACCATGGCTGTTGTAAACACCAGATAGCAAAAGGAGATAAATCCAGTTTCTGGTCAAGAACGCCCCGTTATATACAAACTAGGAGTGCCAAAACCATAGCTTCTATTCACAAGTGCCAAAACCACAAAAGATCAGATGGCATAGGCAATGTCCGAAGGACCTAGAGAGCTTAAAATCACAGCAAAACAAGGCAAAAAGTGATAAAAATCCAGTTTCCAATCAAGAACGGCACATTATATACAAACTAGGAGACAAAGCAGCATGAAACCTAAATTTCTATAGCATGCATTAGGGGGATTCCTATACATGTGGATGATCGCTATTCCCCGCCAGGAGCATTAAATATAGGGTCATACTTGGTAGTACCTATCAAATTTATAGCATCATTAAATAATTTCATTGGTCTTTGAAGTTTTTGTTTCTTCTTCTCATATATAGCATTAAATAATTTCATAAATATGTTTTAAATAAAAATAAAATAATTGATATTAAAAATTATAAATATATTTATGTTCAGTTAAATTAATATAAATAAGTTTATGATTAAATTTTTAAACTTAAGAGTAATTTTAAATACATCATTTTATATAATCTTATTTTTTGGTTACATATCATTTTATATAATCTAAAAATAAATAAGAAAAATAAAGAAATAAAAATACTGTATTTAAAATCAATATTTGGGATGTAAAAATTTATTTAAAATTAAATATGATTTTGTAACAGAGGGAATTTTGGCACTAACATATATTATTACATCATTATTTGGTTTATCTCAAGTAATATAGTAGAATAATATATCTTCTCTAGTTTGTTACCTATCATGTGCACATCAAACAAGGATAGGACAAGACTTTATCTCGACCTCATCATATTCTATTTTTATCAAATTCTCTAATCTTATCTAACTCCATCTTATTCTTTAAAATGCGTACTAAAAACAGATTACACGTCTTTTCATCATTGAGGATAAAATATCACAAACAGGAAGAGAAAAAGGACAGATGTTCAGCAAATGAACCTACAACGTTAAAATAATCCTATGTAAAAAGATTATATGAACACTTCAAATTTAAACCATAAATACATTTTATAAAAACTTCAAAAGTTCAAACATGAATTTTACCTTGGATAACAGCTCCTGACTCTCAGGAGGCTGTTTGCTTAAACTTTGGGGTAATATAACTGTAAGCAATTCTGGTTTCTCTGCTCTTAAAGCACCCCGGATAACAGCTGCATTTGTCCCAGATGCTCCAGATGTGTATATGTGGTTTTTCTATAAATAAAAAATTTGCAACTAGCGCATATTAAGTTGTGAAACATATTCGTAGGAATTGTCAACACAAATCATAGAACTTTGTGCAGCATTTCTTACAGTTATAACCATAGCATAGCTAAGAATCTCAATCAGTTCCTGGTGCATGAATCCCATGTTCCGTGTTCCAAAAAAGCCAATAGTTCTAGGTCCTTGTTGTTGAATGGCCAATAACTCCTGTATTAAATCAATTTGATTACTGTGCAAATTAATGTCCAGCAGATAATTGAGATTGCTTCTAAGATCGCAATCATTAAAGACTATGAATATTGATGATTGCTTGAAAACCGCTATTGTGAGCTTTAAAAACCAAGATAAATACTTAACATGAATACACAAATACTTAAAATAAGTTCCAACAGCATACATAATGCCTTAAAAACAGAAGTTGCAACCATGGTTGTTAGGATCGCGCTTTAACTCCCAAAAGCGTACAATCTTACGCGCCGGCAACCATCCATCGCTTTAAGTTGCAGAAAGATCGTGCAATTAGCTGGAGCGATGAAAGCGTAGAGGAAGAGCGTAAAATCGTGGGATCCCTACGATTCATTTTTCATTTTGACCCATTTTGGACCCATTTGACCCGGCCCAAAACTGACCCGTTAACTAAACCCTGACGGCAGCGCTCACATATTTTAGGGTTTTGGGAGTTGGAATATTTTAAATGTGATTTTGAGAACAGCAGAAATAATTATCGTGAAAGAAGTGCAACCACAAAAAACATTGGAACTCTGAGAATGAATTCTGAAATGATTAATCATTCAATGGATGGATTTCTTCTCTTCATCTATTTCTTCTATAAATTCAAATCAGTCCTTCCATTACTCTCATCTTTTCTATCCTTGCACTCCAATACCTCTTCCTGAGCTTTTCAAAAACAATTCACCATGTCTTCATTGATTCCAGTTGTTTTCTTGATTGAATATTTGTTACGAATATTATGTTTGAGAAAATTATGTTTTTTTGGATTGAATATTTGCTATTATGATTAAGTTAATGAGAATTTTATGTTAAGGTTATTCTTCCTAGTTATTTCTATAATTTTGTCTATTTGTTGGGATCTTACGATCCGAGTAACGATCCTACGATTTACGCTTTTTCCATATCCTAACAATCTTTATCAAGATCCCGATTTTGACAACCATGGTTGCAACAACATACATAAATTCCAACTGCACCACAATATAAGTTCCCATCAAAATCAAATCATTAATGTGCTCAAAATGACTAAACCAAATTATAAACACAAACAATTGTAAACAAAATGACTAAATCAAATCTGTCTCATCTTCACTTCTAAGTTCCACCACTTTAATATCATCTTGCTCATCACTTGATTCAATTTCAAACTCTTCTTCTCCATTAGACACTAATGTAGCAAGTCTAGAGTTATGTCTAGTAACACTTGCTGGTTCATTAGCCCAACAGCATTACCAACGACTTCCCAAGTCAAACCCTCTTCTCCCAAAACCAAATAGATGAGAAAACAGCAAAACACGGGAGAAATAGATGTGAATGGATGAGAAAGTGAAGAAAAAAATGAATAGGTGAACAGGAATGTGGAAGAATGGATGAGAAAGATCCACCCACCGCTTGCTGATTTTTAGGTTGAGAAGAATGTGGAAGAAGAAAATTGAGAGAGAGAGAGAGAGGGAGAGAGAGAACGGAAAATTAGATTCGCCGCTAGCTAATTTGAGTGAAGAGAGAATTGGAAATGACCTAGAGCATCACTAGGAGGTTTTATATTAGTCAAATAAAAAGAGAAAAATACATATTTGCCTTGAAAAAAAATTCAAACTTACAATATTGCCCTCATCTTCACAATAGCAGTCGGTAAACCGCTACAGAACCGCTATAGCACTGCTATTGCGCCACCACGCCATCACAAATAGTGGCCGCTATTTCCGCTATCGCAGATAGCGATTAGCAGCCCAAAAGTGTGGCGCCGAGGTCCCCTACTGCTACGCTATAGCACACTATCAACAATCTAGATTCTTATAAGCCATTAGGTAATACTCCCTCCGTTCCTTTTTAAGTGTCGTTGTTTGACTTTTTACATGTACCAAGAAATCTAATCATTGTTGTTACTTTTCACACAATAATTCTTCTTTTTTTCTCTCTGTAATAATTATCTAGGGGCAATTTTGACAAAAGAGCAATTAATACTACATTGAACTTAGCAAGTGACAATTAAAAAGAAACATATTTTCCTCAAGAAAATGACACTTATAAAGGAACGGAGGGAGTAACCAATGGATGAGATTAAAAGATTCAGGTAAAATAGTCATGTGACCACACTAACATGTTACTCAACGTTTCTCTCTTTTCCTTGTATTTGCACCGAAATCCCCTTAAACTCTTCATCATAAAGGTTGGAGTACAGTGATTTCTTCCTCAAATTGCCTTACAAACCAGGCCTCCCAGTAGAACACAAACCCCCTTCAAATCCTTCCACCGCATCAATGCAATATTTTTAAAGAAAAACCGTCTGTTTGATACAAAGTTGGAATTGACACAAAATTTGTAAATCAACGTGACCTTTTGTTGTTTCGGGATAAATCCGCAACCATGTATCAAATCCAGAAAGAAGGAAAATATTTCCCTAAAGTGTAAAGCTGTCATAGTAGGCGTGAAGATGAAACGATGTGAGTGGGCCAACATTGGTCGTGGGAGAGAAAGTGAACATAAAAAGGTCACATGATTGTTTTAAGTGACTGCTCTATACAGTGAGCCATCAAAAAAGAAAAGAAAATTTTGGTTATTCACAGGAAATGGAAGGTCGCCAGGGTGAAAAGGTTTGATTGAGAATATGAGGTTGAAGAGTTTTATATGAAGTAGGTTCTGATCCGCTGCTCCAGAAAATAATTGGTTAGGGGTTTGTTTTATGGATGCGGGGTTGAAGTTTGAAGCTGCGCCATGGTACCCATTTATTCTGAGTTTAAACCCCGCAGTGTGCCATAAGAAAGGGCCCCAAAGGGGTGATAAATATATGCGCCATTTCGCGGCATGGCACAAACAAGGGTGATAATTGGTAATAATGTACGTGATAGTTAAGTAAGATGTGCAAATTGGAAAAAGAATAGTAATAGTGAGTGTAGCAAATAAGTTAGGGTAAAAGTGAATAAAAGTAGCATGGGTGAAGTGAAAAGTGAATACCTGTAGATAATCAACATCAGGAGCAGGGTCGTAGTCTGATGATGGCCTGGTGGAGCCTGATCCTTCGACGATAGTTTGAACCTGATTTCGAACAAGACTGCCTACTTCTTCCTCGGAATCAAAATACCCTAAACCATTTTCAACTTGGTAATCTTGATCTCTATTCACATGTCCACAAAGCCACTGAAAAAACAGAAATCACACAAGTGAAAAAGAGAAAGCATATTAAAATATAAAATGAAAGAGAAGGATGTAGAATTACCGTGGTTCTAGTGGAGAGGGTTGGTTTGAGTTTAAGCTTGTTGGAGGAGAAGAAGGCATTGAAATTAGGGTTTGGGTTGGAAGAATAATAAGAAGAAGCAACACCCACGAGAGTCAGAGAGAGAGTAGTAGTAGCACTCATTCCTTCTTCCTTTTCCTCGATTTTCACCTCAACCCTTTTCTTTTTCCAACCTCTCTCTCTCTCTGCTTTCTTTTCTTTTTTTATATTATTATAATATAATTCTTTGCGATAATTCTCGAATCTCTTCCGTTCAAAAATAAAACAGAATCCAATCCTATATAAATGCTTCTACCTTTTCCTTATCAAATCTCGCTAAACTTTCCTTCAAATACGGACCCCACCTCATTCTCCTCGCTTTCAATTTTGAATTTTTTTTCAATGTATTCTATTTTATTTTAGGTAAGTTAACTAAACTTTTATCTAAATAACTTTTTTTTAAATAAATATTTATAATTATTTATTTATTTATTTATTTTTAAATAAAAAAATTTAAAATAAAGAAGACACTAATCTAATTGGCCTTGGTGTAATGTGTCAATCTAATTAGCGACAATGTATAAAAGAATCTCTTTTATATATATTTGTACATTGTCGCCAATTGAATTTGTGTATTTTATATATTGCATCAATTGGATTCACATCTCGTTTATATTAAAATATTTTTTATTTGAAAGTGAGTTATTTTAAAAAATAGATAAAAAGGTGGATTGGTTTATGTATTTATTTGAAAATTTTAACTATTAAATAAAATTTCTAATTCAACCACTTCAAAACTAATTAGAATACTAATATAATTTTAAGTATATCGTTATCTTTATTATAATAAACCTAATGAGGTCCAATAGCAAATCTTAGAAATTTGTTTTTCCCACCTTAACTCATTTAATGACGACACACCATCATCATTGCCTTTTTGCATGCATCTTTGTTTTATTAAATATTTCTGTCATATTTTTATTTATTTATTAAATCTTCAAACCATCATTATTACTACTTTTGATAAAAAGAAAAAAATATACTTATAATTTTATGGGTTATCTTGTGTTTCTAAGACATGAGTTAAAAACTGAAAAAAATAATGTTGTGTTGAAAATTATGCATTAAAGTTAGCATTATCCTAATTTTATTTATTAACAACCGTGTCATAATTCACATTTATATACATATGTATGTATATAAATGTATTTTTGCAAACGACATGACTTTGATTGAGATAAATGCTAGCAATAAATGATTTTCGATGTATCTATGTATAAATCAATATTTTGCCACACATGCCACTTTCTCTCTATCCTCTATATCTTTTAACAAACAAACACAAACTATTTGAAGAAATTCAATGGCTTCAAGCAATCCTTTTAAAAAAAATGTTAAATTTGTTGCAAATATTATTGACTATGAGCACAACACTCAGGGAACAAATTTGCTTGGAAGAATGCAAATATATCATATGGAGTTTGACAATTATAGTGTAAGTGATGCTTGTATCTTCTCTAATAAATCGATTCAGCGTTGCATAGGTACGGGTACGTACCCAGTACGGGTACTGGTACGGAGTACGACATTTTTAGAAAAACTAAGCTACGGGTACGTTAGTATAATTTTTTTAAATATAATTATAAAAATAATGAAGGTGTTATATTGTTTATATAACAACAAAACATTTAAATTACAAAACAATTTGCTTTAAAAAAGTTAATATTTGCGCAATAACATAAATAAATTACACTTAAAAAGTATTCATAAATCATTATTTCATTAAAAAGAACGGTTTCTAGTTCAGGTTTATCGAGAGAAAGACTAACAACTTCAAAAATAGCAACTACATCAAATAGATCTCATTCATCTCCAACAATATTCCACGTTTTTGTTGCTCCAACATTATAAATCTTAATATGAGAAGACAAATATTTATATGAACAAAAATTAAATCTTCGGTCCTCTTTTAATTGAACCTATTCCTTCTCAATTAGTGAATAAATTTAATTGTGCTCCAATTTTTCTCCATAGAAGATGAAGAACTTGGTTGTGAAATAACTTTTTTATTTCTAAATAGAATAATTAACCTAACTTTTACTTAGGAAAAAAAGTCCAAATTATATCATCCGAAAAAAATTAAAAAAATTTGGATATGTGGTACCAAATGTGTACCGGTTGGTGTACCAACTTGAGAAAAAAAACAAAAAAAAATGGTACGGCTTTGGTGCGATACCCGTTAAATACCCGATACCGATACTTTATCTAAAATGGAGTACTCGTGCTTCAGAGAATCGATTCTATTTGAAAATACAAGTTGTTTGTATTTTGTTTTTGTTTTCTCATAATGTTTATTTGGTCTGTTTGGTTGCATTATTTGTTAACTAATTGCATTATATAAAAGATAGATAATGGGAAAACTTTCATGTTTTGCTAAAGAATTTAGAGATCATATTGAATCATATGTGACTCTTCGGGATCCAAAGGATAATGAGTTTGAGGTGCAAATCCTAAAGAAAAAGGAAGTGTTATATTTTAATAATTGTTGGATCTGATTGAGAGATGTTTATGATATAAAGTTTGTTACTTGTGTTACCTATAGATATATAGAGAACAACCTTTTAATTATAAGACTTACAAGTAGGTTTGGCGAAAAAAATTGAGTATCCTACCACCATTCCTCTTATTAAACGGAGTTTTGTTAGAAACCCTCTTGAAGCTAGCTCATCAAGTATTACTTTTCCACTTCTTTTTTTAGTTATCATGTATCAAAATGGTTTACTTTTAGTTTTATGAAAGTGTTGACGTTCTCTGATAGTTAATTTTGAAGTGTTGGTGTCAATTCTAGAGAGTTGGTATATTTTTTTATCCTTGATCTTATAATTTTTATTGAAACTTATTAAGAATCTGTTTTTTTCTTTGTGATTTAATATATTTTTTCGTGTTGTATTTACCACAAAGTTTACCTTGGTGTGGATTATGTCAAACAGCTTTACCATCAATTATTTCTGAATTGCTTTTGGTTAATTACGGTGGCAATGAATTTAATTGTATTTTGAATTTTGAGATCGAACTAGAAATATCATGCAAGATATCCAAAGGATGAATTGATTTTTGCAAGTTGCATTTCTGAAGGGGTGAAAAAAAAAATTAGTGTCACTAAAAACATCAACAACAAGATCATGTATGTTCACATCCTACTAATTTTTGGAGTGAGAACAACTTTGATTCACCATTTTAATGATGTCAAATCAGATCCTATTTATATGCACCAATAACTTTTTTAACCAAAGTTCTCATATTGGTTTCTATGTTTGGGTTTACGAATGTGGTTGATAGTATTCATGGTTGTATTTTGTTTTGCATTTTTAATATTTATTTCCTCTTTTTGTCATTTTTTTTTGTATAATATATTTGTTGATTAATGTTTTTGTTCCTTGATTTCTTTTTTAGCTATAAATCAAATTAAATGCCTACAAAGTGTAGTGTCCTTGATTTCTTTCTTCGTTTTTTTTTATGTTTCATAATTAATGATAATAATAATCTCGTTAATTAATCATATTATATATTGATATTAAAATTAAGAAAGAGATATTAGCAAAGTTACTTTATCTTTCACTCTTAAATTAAGTATAAATTCTACTAGTATAATTATTAAATTTAATTTGTATATATTTAACAACTTTTCAATATTTATGATTAAATTGAATAATGGATCAATTGATCAAAGAATAAAGACATAGATCAAATTCAAATTTACGTTTTTAAATAATTAAAGTGAAAAAAATAAAAACTATACTTTAACAATCTATTGATTTATTATGATGTATTAACTTTTTTTTAATTTATATTTTATATTATTTACTTTGATATTCAATTATATCCATAAAATATACACTTCTTGTATTATTCTCTTTAATATCCAATCAAATCATATAAAACCTATGTTTTAACTTACAATGTAGCACCTCAAGTGTTATAAATTATTGCAAAATTTAGAAATTGTCACAAATCAAATACATTACACAC
Source organism: Lathyrus oleraceus (assembly GCF_024323335.1). NCBI lineage: Eukaryota > Viridiplantae > Streptophyta > Magnoliopsida > Fabales > Fabaceae > Lathyrus > Lathyrus oleraceus. The sequence continues at coordinate 306,518 of NC_066582.1, read as the reverse complement.
ATAATAAAGTTAAAACAACATAAGAAGAGGCATTGTTCAATTGACTCAAAATAGAAGACATTTTTCCAATTTATATTTTTATGTATTTATTATTATAAATTTCGGAAAGATTAAAGGGATCCATCATATGTGTTCATGTGACACTTTATCCTCTTTTGTCCTTTTGTTGAGTTAATGATATTAACTATTTATCTCATGTATTTATTAGCATTAACTCACTTCCATCATTTGTCATTTTGGAACACACTTGTATTTAATAAATTACAACATTTATATTTTATTGTAATTTTTTTTTATAATAAATAGGGTTAACCAATTATTTAATAAATTTATTACATGTATGTTTAGGGTCTATAAATATTCAAATATATTAATCAATCATCATATATGTTTATTTATATTGTTTTTTTTAATTAATAGTTTATATGGTTTACTTTAATATTTAATTAAATCAATTATTTATATATATATATATATATATATATATATATATATATATATATATAAAATAAATTATAATATTTATTTATTATTAGTGCATTAAGATATATGTTCTATACCTATATGTTTCAATTATTTATATATATATATATATATATATATATATATATATATATATATATATATATATATATATATATATATTTGTAATAAATTATAATATTTATTTATTATTAGTGCATTAAGATATATGTTCTATATGTTTATGTTCTATACGTATATGTTTCATATCTTTATGGTTTATAACTATACAAGCATGAAATCTGCTATTATATCTCTTAAACACAATTTATATATCTTGCACACACTTCTTAATATAGAAGCATGAAATCACTCATGGATAGATAGGCATAGTTGTGGAGAATCAGATATGAAATTATTGTATTAATTTG